>NW_021680648.1:0-28744 GCF_001412515.2 Diachasma alloeum
AGCTCGTCCTCCAATCGTCGCCGCTCCTGAGCTTCCTCCTTAATCCTTTTCTGGGCCCCCTCTATTATTTTCAGCATCTCAGCCACAAGTTGATCTGTCCCACTACCCCTCAGGATCTCCTGGGTGTCCATTTTACGAATACCTGAGATATCCAATTCCGGTAAATCCGGCTGCCTACACAGTGGTGGGGTGAAATCACCCAACAGAAGTAATCCCAACAGAAGTGATCCCCCCGGCACCGAGAACGGAGTAGACATAGGTGTGCTGAATTCCTCCCTTTGCTCCCTATCATCAGCTGCGGGCAAGCCCTGCTGCTGCGGTGGTGGCGGTGCCGGCCTCACAGGTGTGCCGTTCCCACCCCGCTGCTCTTGCCGCCCATCTTGCCCCTGCTGCCCTTGCGGCTGCTGCCCTTGCGGCTGCAGCGGGTCATCCGCCACGAAGTTCTCCACACTACGCGAACGCCGCCGGACCCCCTCGGCCAAGGAACTGGAAGCACGGTTCCCCCTAGCAAAATTCAAGGCTCTGCGCATCGTGATACCACGACGAGACCCTTCTGATTTTGTTACCTCCGCAGAAGACCCTTCAATTGAGTGTAAATTCACCCCTACTGAACGTAAATTCTGCCTAACATCTCGAGCTAATTCCTCCAGAGAATCAAAGTCGTCCCGAGCACTCTGACTATGAGACCCCATAAATGAAAAATCGCCTGTTCCGTGCCAGCTTCGTTCTGCTTCTCAAAATAGTCCGCAATATTGCAAAAAAAAAATTCCCAACAAACAGGAAATACAAAATGAACCTCTTTACCAGCTGGATTTCGCCCCTTCTCCTACGGAAAAGTCGGTTGCTACTATTCCGGCGTCCCAGAACAGCTTGACGCTTCCCAAAATGAATACACGTTTCCTCTGACGTATCGAAAATGTCGAATTCTTCTCTTAACCACTGTCTTCGACGAAAGTTGATCAGACTCCCGTTTCTGAAGAACACACGCGCTGCCACCAAATTGTTGCGTGAGGTAGAATGGACGAGTACAATGGACTCAAACTTCAGTGTTAAGATACTTGAATTTACTTTATTTCTGACTCAAAGTGTAACGGTAAAAATACAAAAGAATTAAGATTAATTCCCAAATAAACTACATTGGTAATGACTCCCGAGTGCAGTGTGTTCTCGGTTTTTATAAGAAAACCGTGACACACATTTGTCTCTTTTTCATGGTATTCGTATTACAAAACGATCCCGTGGTGTAATACGATGCTGAATCGGTAAACAATCGATAAACAGTTAATTTCATAATTATTAAACACGAATCACTTCGTAATTCGGTCATGGAATATTCTGGATTACAACAAATAATATTAATAGGCAACTCAATGAAAACTTTCAGCCAAGCCGTTCCCAAGAATCAGCTGCACCATCCATGAGTGAATCGACTCCACCGAACATTCCAATCGTTTATCGTCATACTGGCAGGACAGATGGGGCAAAGAATCATCGTCGGTTTAGAATTCAATATAAAAATAATCAAATATACAAGAATGAATAGACAAATTGACAACATTGACAAATTTAGTACAAAAATTCTTGTCTATTGTCAAAATCAAACAGCTGCTGACTGTGAACGTCTTTGAAGTCTTCTCGATTATTCTACTTTGATCGATCCATTCTTATCTGTCAATCAGATATTTTGGAGTGATTAGAAGGTGATCGGTATGATAAATTGAATAGGAGACAGTAGCTCCAATCCCTTCCTACCTCATTCACTATTCAGCATGCGAAGGGAGGCAACGAAACACTTTTTGCAGTTTATCCAATCCTTCAATCTCTTTCTGGAGCAGTTGAAGACGAGACATCAGCTCCAATCCCTTCCTGGAGCAGTTGCAGACGAGACAGCACCTCCAATCCCTTCCTGGCGCAGTTGAAGACGCGATAGAAGCTCCAATCCCTTCCTGGAGCAGTTTAAGACGAGACACCAGCCCCAATCTTTTCCTGGAGCACTTGAAAATGCGACAGAAGCTCTCATCCCTTCCTGGAGCAGTTGAAGACGAGACATCAGGCAAGCTGAAGATGAGAAAGCAGCTTCAATCCTTTAGTCAGACCATTTCCGCACCCTTGGAGCGCTTTTTGGACGTGTAGACACAGGGGCACGTTGAACACGATGCACTACTGCTGCATTTGTACTCCCTCGAATACGATGCACACATAACCTACCCCAAATGCCTTTTACTATTCCACCAGCATAAAAAAAATTTTCCACCAGCGCTAAGAAGACTCCTCCAACACTTCTGCGGATCTCCAATAGCCTCACACTCCTCAAACATCGGAATAAATAGAATTAACCTATTCGCAACAAAATTGAACAGGAAACACGCATTGAGCAGATGTCACCTGTTTTATCGATGAAACAGAAAACGAAGAAACAATACCAATTTTTTTTTGGTTGCTGTGAAACACACACCGCTTACTGCCGCAGTAAGTGGTGTGAGAAAAACGCTATAAAGCCCTGACTCTTATGAATTGTAATTCCATAACTGAGGAAAATCGGAAACTGTCGTCTTGGTATGTAGGCTTCATTCATGATTTCAAATTTCACATCCATACGCTGGTAATCGTATGGTTATGGAGTTGATATATTCCACTGCCTTCTGTATGCATTTAGCGACAGACGTTACAATTCCAATTGTTCCATTAACCAAGCCAATAGTTACGTCAATGTTTCCTCTCACCATAACTTTTGCACCTATTTTAATAGTTATAATTTTTGCTAAACCAGCAGATGAGCGGTCATCTTTTTTAGCCTTATCCATTATTTTCATAGCCTTTGCCTTCAGTCGGTTATTACGGCATTATACAGAGTCTTCAGCTATCAATACTATTTCCTCGGCCGAAATCTCTTCTAGCATGATGGTGTTCAAGCAATCGCATTGTTTACGAGTTGCTAGCAAACATACTGCATCCACTGGTAAATTTTTAATGTATAGAGATAAAAGCCGAACTCGATTCGCAGTTCTAGGTGAGGCAATATCAAATTTTCTCGTTTCCAGTAGATTGATATCCTCGGCAGTAATTGCACCAACTCTTAAACGAGAAGGACGATCCCCATAAGCTCGTTCTTTCTGTTGTCGCATATTGATTGTTAACTCGTCATAACTAAAGAAATTTACTTAAATATTTATACTACACATAGATCCCAACCGTTTTTTCACTTCAGTAGATGATAATTTTACAAGGGTGGATCTTGTCGAACAGGTGGTAATTGTAATAAATCTCCGAACAAAAGAATATGTTTTTTTCCGAACCAGCCATCATCCTCTTCGAATGTGTTGAATATTTCTATTAATCGTTGATTGATATACATTAAAGTTGTATTAGAAACCATCGATATTTCATAGATTATTATAAGTTCAACATCATTCATCTCTTCATGCATGAGTTTTAACAGGTTATCAGATAACTGCTTATATTTTGGAGTATCATCATGCTCTATCGAGAGTTGGAAATATCTATGGATTGTCAATCCGTTTATATTAAAAACAGCGATGCCGGTTGGAGCTGTGACTGCTGTTTTTCTATTCATGTTTTTACTGTTCCAAGTTCTTATTACTTCGATCAAGAAACTTTTCCCTGTTCCACCGTCACCACTGACATAAACGCGTAGTATTCTATCTTTGGAAGTCAGTAAGTTGTTTACATTATCAAATATACGCTTTTGATCGGTATTCATTTATGTAATCATAACATCGAGTCCTATGCTCTTCACTACTCTTTTTTCCATATCCTTGAATTCTTTCATAGCCATTTCCCTTCCTTTGGATCACAACCGAGTTCAAGTTCAGGAGATGGAGCTACCTCTTGTGAAGGTTTTTCGAGTTCGTCACGAATCTGTTCCGAAATGAAGACAGGTCCTCTTTGAAAAGCTTCAGTTTCTCGATGATATTCGCAAGCTTTGGCAAGATATTCTTTCTTATTCTCGAAAGCCTCAGTATAAGATGAAAAACCCTTTTGCAGGTCATCTGTGTCCCTCCATGGTTTGAAAAGTAATAACAAAGTGAAGAAATACTTCTCCGGTTCGGTATGGATATTATGCCTCCAATGGTTTATCAAATAAGCTCGTTTACATCTCTTCAAAATACAAGGAGGGTTTCAGAGTGGAATATTCAACTCCTTTAGTTTTAGGTTTCGTTCTAACGATATCATACGATGCACAGAATTCATACAGACATGTAGAATCAAGTTTCTCCGGCCGATTGGGATAATAATCATCAATGAATGAGGGACAAAATATATCTTTATCTAATTGTTCATTTTCTTCGTATTTCTTAACTTTTCGATTCCGGACCATTTACACCTCACACCTAACCATTTAATGGTAGTATTGGAGTCAGTTCCATACAGAGAAATTCCTAACAGTGTGTCTGCTGCTTCCAGAGCTCCGAGTTCACGATTTTGGAGAGCACGCATAACTGTTTTAGTCGACGTCACTTCACTCATCACCGTGGATGATTTAGATACTTCATATTTTGTGGAGTACTTTGTACAGTACTGAGTTAGAAGTGATGAGCTTTCTCCAATGAACTGAATGTCCATATTACCTTCCCAGGCGATGAGAATAGCTGGGTTATAATCATTAGTAACAGTTTCTTCCTTGCTCCGACGAAGATCATAGAATTGTGAATTTGTCTTCAACTTCCTTCGTCCGGCGATCGAAACAGCTGGATCCCGCAATATGAATTTATCAGCAATGGGACGTGGAAAACCAAATCGGCATTTCTTCGTTATTTGTCCAGACTTCGATTTTATAGATCTTAAGCAATAACTATTATGTTTATGCTTTTGGTTTGTTGTAACACGGCGGTATAAAGTTGGGAAAATTTTTCTATCAGGTGTTGTGTATGTGGCATACTTCACAATGAAATCTGCGACTTCTTCATTACTATTGATACCAACGATCCAGTTTCAGTGTCCAGAAACCTGGACACTGAAACTGGATCTGCTGCAATTACTTCACCATCAGACAATTTGTCTAGATACGGAGCTAATGCTCCGTAATCCTGCGAACTGGTAAAACCATATCCTTCCAAATCCATTCTGATGGGTTGACAGTAAGGAACCATGTGGCAGGCCCGTAATATCTAGCCATGCACTTCAAATTGTTCCGAGGTTTGCGCCAATAATGTTCGGAATTACGGAGGCGTTCAAAAATCGTTTTCATATTACCTTCCACTCCCCAATTTCGCATCTGTCCCAAATAACTGTTTGCCGTATATTTCTGTCGAGGATTTGTTACGTGCAAAATATGATAAGTTCCACTATTGATTTGCCTTATATTGGTATTATTCAACAAATAGAATAAATATTGTCCATTCAACCGGAAACGCGGTATCTTCGAGCAAAACCGCATTTTGATATATTCCTAATCCATAATAGGTGTATTTCTTTCCTCGCTTTGTCCATTTTTTCCACCCGGATATAAATCGGGGAAACATAGCAAGTCCAAGTTGTTCGCGTTGTAATGCAATGGAATACCCGCACTTTCTTCATTTGGTATAAATTACATGCCGTCTCGTTGGTTCTTTTATCGTGCATCGGATATACGGTATATTGCTCGAAGCGTGGTGTACTATAAAAAATTTGAGTAACCATCGGAGATGGTTTACGAAGATGCTTTTCTGTATCAGGTGATGAAATTTTTACATCTCTATTTTCTTTCTTTTCTTCGGTAGATATTGATGATTACATTTCATGGCGAGTTCTTTCAAGTATTGGTTGATCATCTCCAGATAACTGGACATGAATTCCCATTATTATTTTGCGCTTCACTGTCGTTGAGGTCAGCCTTCATTCCAACATCAGTATCATCATCTGTATCACTCTCTCCTGACTCTATTTGATGCTCAACATTATTATCAGTCAACCACTTCATTAAATTTTGAGCCGATTCTGGCAATTGCATATTGACGTAAAGTGAATTATTAGATTGTAACCATTTGAGAGCTATGCAGACTTTCTCTAAATTGACCAATTTTTGCCAAACAACAATGGCCTTAGTTGGGATTCCCCGAACTAAAATGTACAATTCATGATCTTTGTTAATAGGATCAGTTCCTGAAGCTATTTTGTTCAGAGTTTCTTCCAATGGTAAATGGAACGTTTGACCTACCAGTTTTTGGATACGCATAGTATGTGGTATGTTTCTTTTCTGAACTGTTCCTGCTCTCTGCACAACTTGAAATACTTTTTTTCTTTGAATGAGTATTCTCTCGTAGTCATTCACATGGCTTATTTCGTTAGGAACTTTACCCACAACATGATTATTCATGATGCAAGTTGGTGGTGGCTGGATTTTTCCGAAATTTATCCAGACAATATTTACAAACGTATTCACTGAAGTAGAAGGCATCATCTTTAACAAAGTCTCTCAAATGTTCCCAATAGCAGCATTGAATTTCGTTTTTTACGTCTTCTATGATTCTTACTGAACTTCTAGGGTTCAGCTTTTGGCACGAAATGCAAGGATATTCAGCCATACCTCGTTTGGCCATGGCAACGAAAGATTTTTTATATTTGATCTGAATCATCATATCATCATATCATCATATCATATCATCATATCTTCATCTAAATTTTCAATTCCAGTTACAGAAGAGTCAAAGGATTGTCCTGATCTCTTCATATCGGTTGATATTTTCCGCAATGTATCTAAGTTCATTGATTCTAATGCGTCATCCAGATGAGTCAATTTTTTCAATGTTTCACTGAGTTTATATAAAAGTCTCTTAACAGTCCTCACTGTTGGAAAGTGAGATGCTAACATTTCAACAGCGAAAAATAATGATTTACATGGATCTTGTTCTATATAACAATGAACTGAGTGACCTAATTTATATTTCGAATGCTTAAAGAAACAATTTTGTAAGAATTCTGGAAGAGTACGCAACTTTTGTACTGCCAACGATTCAAGGAACTTTCGATAATCCCTGAGAACATCTTCATTCTGCAGAACAGCAATATATAGCACAATCCTATTTTTTACGATGTAGTCTGTCTTTACTTAAAGGCAGTATATTGATAGCTTGTCCTTTCGGATTCATTTCGATCTTGAATGCCTTTGGAATACTGAATGTATATATCATTTCGAAAAAATAGGATTCTGTGGATGGTGTATGCTTCGACGAACCACAGAGATTCATTACGCTACGATCATTTTTATTACGCTTAACTTCAGTGAGATGATGGTCTGCAGTTTTGCGTAGTGTATCTAACCAACGATTCAAATCTTCTATATATTTTTTACGTTGTTCCATACACCATTTGACTATCTTTTGTGCTTCCAAACTACTTTCTGCTTCCCCTAGATCCATCAATTGCTTTGACCACATCGGTTAATTTCTCAACATATTTTTCAGGACGTGATTTCATCACGATAGTTTCCTGTTTGATCTCTTGTGTGCGAGAAATCGTTTTTACAGCGTTTTTCCGGGTAACTCGCTTCGTTCCTTTCTTAGTCGATATTTGTTTGTGTGCGTTTTCCATACCTTTCGCTATAGTTATCCCTTCGTTTGCAAATGTAACTCTTTTTCTCTTTGAATCATCATTAGGGCTTTTTTCATGTAATGCGTCATCACTAGTTCCCTTACCGTTTAAAGGATGATCGAAACCATCAATATCATCCTTGGGAGCTGTATTAGCAATTGCTGCATTTTGGTCACTATCATGTCCAACCGAGTTTGCCTGATATATTTCGTCAACCGTATTTTTAGATGTCTCATTCAAATGACTGTGAATGAGGAATTTGTCAATGTTTGATTTTTCATTTCCAATATGTTCAGAGCTATCGGTTTCATGTAAAGATTTTCTATCAAAGGAAATGAGTTTTCGATAAGCGACTTGCTCCTTATGTCGAATCTCTCTCAAAGAAAATGATTGAGGGTGTTAAAGTTGGACATATGCGGGAATGGTCTGATCTCCATAGTTGGAAACATATTAAGCGGATGCTGACGCATTGACGATCTATCATATTCGACGACCTCTGGTTTTTCTCTAAATAATAAGGTTACAGCGAAGGCGATAGAAAATATGCCACAATTAAGCGAGTTGGTTTGGGTTTGCACAGTCCTGAATCGTATCGAATTATTTGTGACATGATAAAAGGGATAGGGGTGTTGAAGAAATATGATATGATCATTGTGTAATGAAGGATTGTTGATTGAGTCATAGATGTATATGTGTTTCCCATCATAGAAACTACAAATCCAATGACCCAATTCGCCCTTACCTTCAGGATCATTGTTATAGAGAATCTAAATATGTTTTTTTGCTGGAGGTATTAATGTGATTCGATCAGGCCTCTGCAATAATAGTGTGTCTTGTTGGTGATAATCCGAATGTTTCGACAAGATCTGGCCAAAATGTAGAATATGCTCATCTTGCAACATTTGATTATCAGAAATGATCGCCATCAACTTACTACTCAATGGTCACAAAACATGATCGTTAGCATTTCGGCGTTTCTTTGTGGAGGGTACATTTTCCTCTGTATTTGCAGAAACTTGACAAAAGAGACGTTTTAGGGAGTATTTTCTCATATTGCTTAAACCAATCTCTCTATTGCATCTGATACATTCCTATTCGCATGAGATTGACCATCATGAATTCGGTTACGATAACTTCTTCGACTATCCACTCGTCGATTTTCTTTATTCTCATTCAATAATATTTTTTCTTTCATTACTGGACTACTGGAGTTTGATGTTAATCGTTTACGAGAATTCTTCAATTTTGTAGAAACCGTGATGGTTGGGAACTTGGAAATTGTTCTAGTTTCAAACATCTGCAACAAATGCTGACGCATCCTTGATACGTCATATATAATTCGTTTGGGTTTGTCACCCAAAGCAATTGAAACGGCGAAAGCTATGGCAAAAACGCTACAATCGCATCCATTCAATTGCTGTTGTACCTTGCAAAATTTGACGTTGGTGTCATTGATGGAAAACAAAGGGTATAAAGCTCGTGAATATCTTCGACGACACTCCTCGAGCTTATTAGAATTGTACGAGTCATACATATATAGTCTTGGTGTCAAACCATGTACAAATCCAGTGTCCACTGCTCATTCGTCAGGCATTTTCATCTGACAAATCTCCGCTCAAACTGTGTAGTAAATGTATGTCTCTTGTTGGGATTGATGGATTCCATAAATTCTGGGATAATAAGCTTCCAGGATTTGCGGAACTTGAATTGAAACTTTTCGTTTAAGAGAAAGGCAAAGTAATCAATTTCATCATCAGACAACCAACCATGGTTTCCACTTGCTAATATTAATCGACGATCAAAGGATGGCATGGTGACTTTGAATAAAATTCGAGATTTTTCTTAATATTTATTGCAATTTATTTATTGAACAAACAAATGACTTAACTTCTATAGCTTAGTTTGCAACTTAACTTATTGATGATTCACTTATCGTCAAGTTTATAAGCTAACACAATTTAATAAATTTTAGTAATTTCAATCGAAGCTGCACAGAGAGTTTCGGAGAACCGAAATGGGTCGGCTTGGTGAACGGACAGCTTTGAGAAGCTGAAATAGTCTTGAATAATCGAGCAAACAGCGTCGAGAAGCTGAAACAGCTCGAACTAGCTCAACAGACAGCTTCGAAAAGCTGAAACAGCTCTGACTAACTGAACATTCAGCTGCGATAGGATGAAATAGATTGCCTAGATGAACAGACAGCTTTGAGAAGCTGAAACAGCTCTGACTAGCTGAACAGACAGCTTCGAAAAGCTGAAACAGCTCTGACTAGCTGAACGGACAGCTGTGATAAGCTGAAATAGATTGCCTCGATGAACAGACAGCTTTGAGAAGTTGAAACAACTCTGACTAGTTGGAGCAGCTCTGACTAGCTGAACAGACAGCTTTGAGAAGATGGAACAGCTCTGACTAGCCAAATACATGGCTATGGCTAGCTGAAACAGCCCTGATGAGCTGATGATGATGAGCAAACGTTCCGAAAAGTTGAGTGTTCCAAAATAATTTTTTTTAAAATTATATCCAAAATAATTCTTTCGGAGAAAACTGAGTAATGTGAAAAACAGTTCTGATGAGCTAAGCAGCTAGCACAGAGCTAAATATGTTGAAAGTTAGTTCAAAAGAAGCTCAATGAACCAACTCGAAAGTTGAAAACAAGATAAAAGGAAAAAGACCTCTATTTTCATACAATATACTGGAAATCGATATTAAGCATTGATCGAGATCAAGAGTGAGAAGGAAAAATAAAGAGCCCAATACAACTAATAAAGTAAGAAATAATTGCATAGAAGTAGAAGTAAAAGCTACAATAAGAAAGAGCAGAGAAGAAGAAAGTAGTCGGAAGTATAGGGAAAGACAAGCGAAAGGGAAAATGATACGGACGGAAAAATAAGGGCAACAAGCAATGAAAGAGGAAGATTTAGTAAAGGTAGAGAGTAAAAATGGAGAAGTGAGATTAGAAAATTGACAAGATAATTACTACAAATACAGGTTAAGAACAGACGAAAAATTCAGTCCGATGCGAGGTTGAATCCGATCCCCTGTAATTTACGAAAATCACTTTCAAATATAGTCCATATAGTATACTGTTGTAACCGGTGAAAAAGGGAGACGACACAATATTCAAATGGTTGGGGCGATTTATTAATTAGTTCGGTACAGAAGATGAGTCGTCGAAGAGATCTCCAAAGAGAAAATGAAGCAATCCAATTTATTCCAAAAGACAGTCGTTGTCAAGGGGGTTCCGTGTCATCTTCACGATGATGGACAATTGAATTATGATTCGAACGGGGACAGGTAACAATACAGTAATATGAACTCACTGAAAATTATAAATTCAGAGGCGATTTTTTTCGATAATTCTGCTACAAACGGTTTGGGTTGATAAACATCAGCTGTTGACTGAATTGGTACAGTTATTGAAAGAATCTACTGCTTTATCGAATCATCACCACCTAGCGGCGGGAACACTAATTACATTCAAAAATTTTCAATTATACTGAAAAATTTATTATCCAGTACATTTTTAACATTTTTCAAATTTTCCAAATTTTTTTATTATCCAAAACAAGTTATTTCAATCATAAAAAATACATTCCAGTACATCTTTTTTCTTTGAGGAAGTACATGTTTTTTTTTCATTATTCAAGGATATAGTGGAGAACTTTTGTTCTCATCCAACAAAAATCAAACAAGAAAATGTATAAACAAGTCCAATCATTTTCTATCTCGGGGATCTATCCTGGAATGATAGGAGAAACACCTGTATCAACAGAAAGCACATAAATAAATTATTATAGCATGTATTAAAAAAATTGGTTAGAAAAACCTAGAGTTTTATCTAAGAAATTCAATTGAATTTCTATTGGAATTCCCTGAAAATTCTAGTGGAGTTTTATAAGAATTCTATAGAAAATTTTGATTCGTTTTTGGCGCCTATTGTATTAAAAATTATGCAACTTTCCCATGTATTCTTAAATAATAATTGTTCATAGAAAATATCTATAGATAGATCTCCATTTTTCTATATAACGTATTCTGTCGGGATTTTTTCTATACCAATTCTTGGACATGGATTTTCTACGTTGATTTTTTGGATTTTCCTATGAGGACCAGTGGAAAATACTTGAAAAGTTCCCGCTGAAGAATCTCTATCGAAAAATTTGAATTGATCGACTTTTTTTCATCGAATGTGTGTCAACCGAAGGACATGGTAAAGTTTCATAATTTTCTATAGAAAATGAAATGATGTGAAAAACAAATAAAATTTTTTGATAAAATTATAATAGAACTTCTTATAATTTGAGTCCGAATAGAAATTCAATGGAATTTCTTAAGGAAAGAGCTTTTTCTTTCAATTTTTTCATGCGTGTCATAATGCTTTCCAATAACTTATAGAGTTCCAGTAGAAATTTAATAGAATTTCATAAAGAAAGCGCTAGGTTTTTTTCACTGAATTTTTTCCTGTGCCTCGTTCATAATGATTTTAAATATCAATTCTTACTTCTTTGGATCATCGTAGGGACAATTTTTGGACTCAAACCAGCCTTCTCTGTGTCCTTATAGAGCGATCTGAAAAAGAGAAGATCATATGATTTTACTTATTAAATGTCACATGATGATTAAGATAAAATAGAACCTATAAATATGAAGACTCACTTTTACGAATAGTTATGAAAAATGGACGAAAGAGTACGAAGAGACTGGGTAAGCATCATGAAGTTCAATCATGGAATGAATGCGTTAACAGTGAATTGTTTTGAGGAAAAAATTCAATGCAGTTCGATTTCAATTATTTTTATCATACAATTCGAATGAGTGGAACACTTTTGAATAAACTGAATTAATTTTTTATCTCAATCAATGAATCCACTATTAACCCATTCATATAATGATCACGGAAATTCACCAATTTTTTTCATCATATGAAACTCAAAGTCGAAATATCAACTACTGATAATACTGATAATTGACGGAACCGCCGCCGCCCACTCCACGTGGCTCATTGTCGCTCCTATGGTGATATTTTTCTTTCCAATATCTGACAGAAAGATGGAAGAAGAAACATTGAAGAATAATTGAAATAGAGAGAGTGAGTGAGATAGTAGAACAAGATGACCCATCACCATCAGCTCTTATAAAATATCTCGGAATTGAAGGGGATAGCAGATTTTTAAATTGAACCGGTTTTATACAGAATAATGAAATCTAGGAAAAGAGTATTCTACTGAAGAATGTAATCCCTCCACACTCAGCAAACTCAGCACATAAAATAACCGTAATGCTCACAGTGACATTCATTCAGGTCAGGAAAATTTATCATTACTGACGAAAAGTACAGGAAATGAAATTTCTCATGTGAAATGACAAACAATGGAAGAAAATTTCAAATGCTTTCAAAAGAAATTCCAATTTGTTTTGAGTATTTTCGTAAATTGTGAATGAAGACTTTAGAACTACCAAACAAATTTACTATGCGAAAAAAATCCTGACACATCACGTATGAAAAATATTAATACGAAAATCGAGTGTTATCTTCTAGGAATTCCATTGCATTTCTATTGGAACTATATAAGAATTCTATCGGAGTTCTATTAGAATTCTATCGGAGGATCCTATTTTTCGGCGTTAATTCTATTTGAAATTATGCAACTTATCTGTTTATAGAAGAAATTCTATAGATTTTGATTTTTTATATACCTTATTTTGTCGGAATTTTTTCTATAAGTATTCTTGGGTGGGAAGATACTACTTTTTTCTTAGGGTTTGTAATAAAAAAAAAATTTGTAATGAAAAATAAATAAATTATGCAGTGAAAAAAATTTGCAAGTTTACGCTGGAGAAATTCCATCGAAAGATGAAAATCTAGAGACTTTTTTCTGTCAAATATTTCCTCACAAAATGACACAATCAAGTTGCATAATCTCCTACATAATTGGCGCGCAAAACAAATAATATTTTGTAACAGAATTCGGATAGAACTCCAAGAGACGTCTCATAGAGTTCCAATAGACATTCAATCGAATTCCTTTGAATCTCTTATCGTCTTATTTCTTTTTCCTTGTAAATTTGGTAAATTCCACAGGACATCTTTCGAATAAATATTTATCCATAGAACAAAGTTTATAGAGGATGGTTTTTCTACATAACTTATTCTGTTGGGATCTTTTCTAAAAGAAATCCTTGACTATAAATTTTCTGAGTTCTTTTCTTGTACTCCATCATGAGAAACAAATGGAAATATCTTAACAAAATGACATGATAAACTTTCTATATCTTCTATCGAATTAGCGCAAAAGAAAAACTAATAACATTTTTCAACACAATTCTAATAGAACCCAAGGGGTAGATTAGAACTTCAAGAGAATTCTCATAAAGTTCCGATGGAAATTGTATAAACACATCCACGACAGCGCCAGATTTTTCAGTTATTAATTTTTTTCATACGTGATCAGAAGTAAAACTACTGCAACAACTCACACAGTGTTACGGCGGTTGAGGTTCTGCCTAGCTCTTCCGCTCCCTCTCGCTCGTCGATTGTTCCCTGCATCTCTCCCATTTCCTCCTCGGTTCCCTCAATTGCCACCTCTTGCTGCCTGGACACCTCCTCCACGATTATTCCCAGCAACTCTCCTATTCTTTCCTAGACGCCCACGATCGCCGCCTCTTGCTGTCTGATTCCCTCCTCTTTAATTCCCTTGATTCAATCCTCTGCTCCCTCTACCAGCTCGTGGATTTCTCTCAATCCACCTCTGCAGTAGATCCATTCCGTCTCGAAGATTTGCAATCAGACGGAGTTGGATATTATCATTATCTTGGGGGTGGTCCTGTCCAGGTTCCTGTTATTGGGGTGGGTTCTGCGGTTGACCTTGTTGAGCATGATCTTGCTGAGCATGGTCCTGCGGAGCTTAGTCTTGCTGTTGCTGCTGCTGCTGCTCCTGCTGCTGTTGCTGCTGCTCCTCCTCCTGATCCATTGGTGGTGGTGATGGTGGTGACGGCACTCCCTGGGGTTGGGCAAACTCACTCTGTAAAAGGAATGTTCAGCAATGTTGGAAATGTTAAGAAATTCGGATATAATATTTGACATCTCAATCGTAGACAATTCCACCTGATTAAATGGATACTTTCATAAAATGACAGTGTATGGAATGAATAATGACAATGATGATTTTTGCTTTCCACATGTTCAGTCAAATTCATCAAGTAATAATGGGTGGAAAATACTTTTTATGAATTATTGTAATGCACACACATAGCATGAATATCTCTGAATTTTTTATCCACTTACAATTCATCTCATTTTTCGTCGATATATCATCCAATGATGAGTCTTCTTGATTATTAATTGTATGTCTGATTTAAAACTAATAAAACAAACATTCCACGAGTATGTTCATTATTTGTCATTACTTCATTTGCACACATACAACACAAAATAATAGCAGTTGAATTCATTAAAGAAACATATGTCTATTAGAAATTTCGATCAATTTGTTAAGTGTATTGAGTTAAGGCTCTAATCATGTATATTGAGTGATTGAGAAATTTTGTGACTTTTAATTTATTCAATCGTTTGAAGGGTTGACAACTAACGTTCCCTTGATATTTGTACCTACAGAAAATGACTAGAGAATCTATGAAATTATCCATATCAATAGAGAAAAAAATGAAAATTCTTTGATTTTGTATTCTTGTATAATTTTAGGATCATTCCATCCAATATAACCTCTGAATTCCACGCGGATAAGTTTCAAATGGAATGGAGATCGACTTATTTTATGCACCATAATCTCAAAATGACACGTGGACCGGCGTCAAGTCTTTGGGGATAAGAAAACCCCAAACCATGGAAGAAATGAATCAAGTTCTAAAGTAACTTAAGAGAATATATAGAAATTTTATTTCAAGAATAATAATGTGATAAAAAGATCATTACTCACCGTTTATTGGACATCTCAGTAGATAAGGCAAAGGAGGGAAAATATTTTCTGTTCCTCGTCAACCACTTTGCACTATACGCATGAGCATCGAAGAATTATCATGGAGAGGTAGTAGAGGGGGTAGGGACTTCGCATATAGATACGCATAGCGCACTGCCGTTTGTCGATTGGAGTTTCAATTGGAGTTTCAAAACGGTTACTTGGCCGATACGCTATCGCGTATCTCGATGGATTTCTCATATCGATCATGTCATCTCTTCACAGAGTTGATGACAACTGCAGTGTGGTGGAGAACAGATTGACTCGGTTCAACACACAAGATTACTTTCCTTAGGTTTCAATATTCTACTCCTGAACCAGCGTTTACTTGTGAGGAGACGTGCATAGGTTAGGGATTGAGCATTAGATGGGAAACAAATATGTGGAATGAAGAAATCAAAGAATTACGGAAAGCTCACGATGTATGAGAGCAACTCGATACTATCAGAGATTTTAGATCATCAAATCTTAAATGGGAAGATTCAAAGATGAGTTTGTGACAATGTGGTTGTCATAGGTTATTTATTTTTAATTATTTTTATTTTAAATTGAAATAATTAACTAATTAAATGCTGACGAGTCTCAGGGGGAGCTCAAGTTCCCTCCCTTTCAATAGAAACCGAGGGAAATATTGGGAAAATTCCAACGAATTAGAATTATTATTAATTTTTGAGAATTATGGTCGAGGAGAGGAATCGTCAAGGAGAAGATTTAAAGGAGAAGAAGAGGACGGCTCTGAGAAAAATCGCTTGGGCCAACTGGAACCCGCTGACCACCTAGGGATGGACCTGATTCGCTGACCGAGGAGAGGAGCCAATCTAGAGCGAGCAAGCTCCGACTTCCGACAAGGACAGAAAATGCCGGAGTCAAGGAAACTCCTGAACGAACCTGGGGAATCATCCCCAGGATGAGGAAGCATCGTGGGAGAAAATCCACTACGATAATAAATTCGGAGAAATTTTTATATTGAGAATTTGAGTCGAAACTAAATTAAATATTGTAATGATTATCCAGTCCAGGCGGTATTTAGTTTAGGATTTAATTGGAATAGTTTGAAGTTATTAAAGAGCGGGTAGGTCCTCTGATTGAGTATGATATTTGGCGAACTGGCCGCGTGGCGTCCGTTCTCCCCGAGACATCATAGAGTATATAGAGTAGCAGTTTTGAGTAATAGAGAAATCTGCGTGGCAGATATATACAGTCGAGTAGCAGTTTCAAGCCGTAGAGAAATCTTCATAGCAGATATTTTGAGTTGCGTAGAGTAGAGTTTTGAGTTGTTTTGGAGATCTCGACGGTCGGGAGCATCTGGAGCGGATTCTGGGGCCTTGGACTGTATGAGTCGAGATAAGTTGTAGCCTTGAGCATTGTTAAACTTTCAAGGTCGAGGCTCCAGCCTCGAATCGGTTGAGAATAACTTCTGAGTTATATTAATTTTGTTGAGTAGATTTTGGAAGACCAGTAAGTCTCAGTAAATTGTTCTGTTCGAGGTAGAGACGAAATTTATTTAAATAATTTCTACGTTTCGCCCTGGTAAGGGCCAGTGGTCTAATGAGATATATTTTCGACACTATTGTTTATTGATTAAATTCTTGTCGAATTCTTCGAAATTATTAACTCCAATTTTTGTGATTATTTAGAATATATTGGATTTTCAAAGGTATAAATTGTGTCGCGTTGTGTTTGATTCCCAAGAATCCGAATCCCGATTAAGGGAGTATCGTCCTCCCTCCCCCTTGTCATTAAGAGTCCGAGTTGGATATTATTCGAGTATTTTTTTGTTGAGATATATTTTGAGTTTGGCCTTTATTATTACTACAGAAAAAACTTTGTAGGTGAATCATACCTAAGACATTATTATTTGTATATATTCACACAAAAAAAATTATTCAAGCATCTTTGTATACGAATTCACAAGAATGGTATGAACCTCCAACAAACCGTATATATAAACGATCCTCTGCAATCAGTGTTTTGTGATACATTTATTCCTCATGATCTTCCATAAGTGCAATGGAAAGACGTGCGGGGAGGAATACGTCACATTCATTGCCAAGAGTATCCACAACTCTTCTCCCGTATTTTGCATTGGCAGTTCTGAATCCGGTAAACTGATATGTCATTCCAAGCCTCAGCTCATCAATCCTCTTAGTGAAAAGGCTCTCACATCGTGCAATTCTGTTGATTTTACGCTCAGCCGTGTTTGAAAACGCTATCGTGAACATAATAAAAGACAATGAAAAAACGTTAAATTCAACCTGCTTAGTCACTTATAATAAAATCGAAAAAATGAAGACAGCTGTATTTCTCTGATCTTAACTATAAATCACTTGTATCTATCTACCCTTCGAAAAGTACTAGCCACTTTGAGACAATTGTTTTGAAATATATAGTAATTTCCCCTACCAATCACCCAAAACTGTAATCATGTGATTTACTACTTTTCTGCTGTCTACACTACATTGATGAGTAAAGAAACTAACAGTTACAATAAGATTGTCCCTCATTAAGAAGAAGAAATTAACGTCAGCATTTATGTATCACATCATGAAACACATGACTGTAACTCTGTCCATGACTACCGGAACGTGATATATTGACAATTTTTTATTTGCTGACTATTTCATTACGTGCCCGAAGACTTCTAGCCTTATAATATTTCGTCTTCACACTAACGAGTGTAAATGGTAATTATGTATTTTACCACTTTTTTTCTGCTACCTACAATACATTGACGATTAAACAAATTAACAGTTATAATAAGATTGTTTCTAAAAAAAAAAGAAATTAAACGTCAGCCTTTATATAGTGTACCATAAAACTCACGAATGTAACTCCATCCAAGACTAACCGAACGTGATTTATTGACAATTTTGGTTTACTGATCGCTGCTTTACGTGTTCGAAGAGTCAGTTTTGTGTTTTGTTTTCGTATCGAAGGTTAAAATTGTCATATAATTGCAACTATTCCGAATATTCCTGATGACTTATTCATATAAATTCTGTCACTTGGGAATCTTATGTCCGAAAGTGAGCAACGTCTGTTCGAAATGTAAAGTATGAAATACAATGACTACCAGGAAAATGAAAGATATCTTTGCTTCTTACTCCAACTCATTGAGTTCATTTGTGGAAAAGTGCCACCATATCAGCAAATATTTTTCGATCAACGAACAAAATTTTGGGATACTTTATCACGGGCTATATTGAACCATATTTTGGAGCGTATATTAGGTGTAAAAATAAGTTTTAGGACACTTCGATTCCGTGTCATAAAAGTAATTCAAAGTTACCGCTTACATATGATATGGTGGAGTTTGTCATGTAGTATCAAAACATGAGGGAGTTATAAACATAACCTTAAATTCTGTGAATAAAATATGCAGACCGATAAGCTATTTATTAGACACTGCATTCGCTATGAATTCCATCAAGGAAAAACTGTCAGAAAAGCATGTCAATCGATTTGTTCTATTCTTGGGGACAACATTGTATCTAAAACTACATGTGAGTATTGGTATAAGCGATTTAAAGAAGGTGATTTCGACGTTAGTGACCGTGAACGTACCGGGGCCCCTGTAAGGGTAGATGACCAGGAACAGAAAGCGTTGCTGGATGAAAACTCTTGCCAGACTGAAAAACAACTTGCAAACAGCTTGGAGTTACTCAACAGACCGTTTCCTATCGCTTAAACGCAATGGGAATAGTACATTAGAGTACAAGGGCACAAATTTCATTTTCGACGAATGTGAAGTTTACAGGCTGAGCCGAAGGCGAGGTCTGTATTCACATTCGTTGAAAACGAAGTTTATGCCCGAATGATCTATACTATTTTATGCCACATCGTGCAGAAGTCGAGTTTGAAGCACGCTGCGCGAGGCGCAGTGTGCGATAAACTCGACTTCTTGCACGGCGTGCCATAAAGATTCGAAAAGGAACAAAGTGGGTGCCACACTTTTTGACTCAAGAAAATAAAGATAGCCGACTTGACATATGTCTGAATCTTTACAATAAGCAACATAGAAAGTCTTTTTTGTGGAAAAGTGTGACCTGCGATGAAAAGTGGATTTATTTTGATAATCCAAAACGCAAATATCATTGGGTTAACCCCGGCGAGCCGACGACATCGACACCCAAGCGCAATATTCACTGTAAGAAGATCATGCTGTGTATATGGTGGGATATGAAAGGCGTACTGCATTATGAACTTTTGAAGTCTGGCGAGACAGTTACTGCCGATCGCTATCGTCAACAATTAATAAGATTGAACCAAGAAATTGAACAAAAATGTCCATTTACTGGCAAAGGAAAACGCCCAGTAAAATTGCTTCATGATAACGCCAGGCCTCATGTGGGTAAACGGGTCAAAGATACGTTAATGGCTCTTGGATGGGAAGTTGTACCACACCCGGCGTATTCACCAGACTTAGCTCCAACTGATTCTCACTTATTTGGGAAGATGCAAAACGAATTGACTGATGTGCGATACAAAACATTTGAAGAAGTGCAAAAATGGGTCGATAATGTGTTCGCCTCGCAAGATGAAACTTTCTTTGCGGAAGGCATCCGTGAATTACCTAACAGATGGCTGAAGGTCATTCAAAATTATGGAGATTATTTTGATGAATAAATGTAGTCTACTTTTTTTTCAAAAAAGAATTTTCAATTTATGCAAAGTGTCCTAAAGCTTATTTGTACACCTAATAGTTTGTCATACTCCATGTCGTGTGTTATCTCAAGCGTACCAACAGGGATTTCTGACTTCAAATAGAGCAATTCTATGCGTAGTTACTCGTACTCCTTTGTGCTTACAAAAACGAAATGCTCGGTGTTTATCATTGTTCCTTCAAGATTACACACGTAAATAATTTATTTTATAGTCATTTTTTCCGTATATCTTGTAACGTAATTTTCAACGACAGACGCGGGAATCATGTGCGTTATCGTCTACCAACTTTCAGCAACCCTTTTGAAACGACGGGAAAAATCGCGAGGAACCAAAATTTACCAAAAAGGCGCCAGTTCTTTTTACCTCCAAAGGATTAGGTCACGATATCGATGGACGTTCCACAACTAGCTCAGGAAATAACCGCGGAGGCGTGTGGTGACGGGCACAAAATAATTGTAGTACGAAACACCGTTCACGATAATTCAATAAGAAGTTGTATTAAGAAAAAAAAAATTTTGTGAGTAAGAATGATCTTATACAACCAAAACAAATTCTCTCTTAAGTAATAACAAAATTTGCGGGGAAGAACTCCCGCTGCAATGACCCGGAACCGTTTCACATAAAAAAAAAATACGGAAATGAAAATGTTTTCAAAATACCATGTGATAATGCAAATTTTAAAAAAATGGGGCGTGGAATACGCGATGACGCGAGGATTACCCGAACGCGACGATAACGCGAGAGACATGGCAACAGTTTAATATAATGGAGGTGAACACCGCAATCAATAATAGCATTAGAATAACAGCATTCCAACATAAATAATAAAATTTTTAGACAATCCAATAATCAAGGATAATTAAATATCCAAACAATCACGCAGCTAAAGGCCGCTGAGTGCCGCGTCGTAAGCAGGAATTTATTCCACCTCAAACGGGCCCAAGATGGCCGCGGAGTTATCTACTAACCGACCAACGCGTTCACTTACAAAAAAAAATTGACGCTCACCGTGCATCGCGCGAGAATCAGCAAAACTGCAGTAGTTCCCCACGGACGGTAGTAGGGATTGGCTTCCGGTATAACACCAGCCATACACAAAAGAATAATTAGGTAAATGCTCAGAGAGCTGATTAAATACTCTGCTCAACTGAGCGTAAAAACTTGACGATATAATCGTCACAAAATCCCAACGAAGAGTCCCCAACTTGGAGTTAGACGTGCCCCTGAGAGGTTCCGAATTATTTCCCCCACCCCTTCGTTCAACTGAACATTTTCGCGGCTCGTGGCTCGTCATGAAAATTCGATAATTTTTCGCCAATGATTTCTCCGCATGTAAACCTCTTAGATGCATGGGAGTTGCACCTCGCGCTCGGGGATATAGAGACGCGTCGATCGGTGCGGGCCCCAACGTAATCCGCCGGTCCCTTGATTTATGAAATACTAAACACTATCAATCTTTTCTTTAGGAATGAGTGAAGAACAAGACTTTGAAGACTCTACATCTATGGATGATGATATATCACCCATGCCTCAGTACCAAAAACGGAAGTTGGGTAGCACGTCATCCACGACGCCAATCAAAAGAAACAATACTCACTATCCCACGTTAATGCTCGTCCATTTTTCCCTCAGCCAGGACCTTCTGGACTTCAAAAATATTCTGACACAGATAGTGAAGATGATAATGATTTATGGATTTCTCATAGTTTGCCTCTGGAAAAAGGGTTGCAATTGAGGGAAAGGAGAGAAGCACGATATGCCGCAGTCAGACGGGCTCAAATACCAGAATCTGATCTTGCAGAAGTGTACAAATGTTCATCATGATGCTCTTCTGATAGCGCTGAGGACTTGTACATTGATGGAATTGAACACGAAAAGACAAGACTACTACGGCATTATCAAGTTGATCTAGAGAACTTCTCAGCTATTCAAGGACTGCTTGAGAATGAAAATGAACACAACATCAATGGTATGATGATAGATCCTTACTCTTTATAGTGGTTTCAGATTTTTACGATTGTATTTGTTCATACAAAAGAGAAAAAAATCACTGTTCGTATTTTTTTCGAAATCACCGAATATCATTACTATGCTTGTACAAAAAAGAAGAATGAACGAGTTTAAAGAAATTGAAAGGTGAGCTATTACACATAACAACCATTTGTAATAATTTCATTTACTCTTATTTGGTCTAGAACACCAAACAGAGGGTGCACAGACGAGATCTACAACAGTAAAACTTCATGCGGAAACCATTTCTCCTGAACAAGAAGAAAAAGAAGAAGAAAGAAAAGTAGGGGAACCCTATGACTTAATTCTACACCCAGGACGTCGATTTAAAATTACAACTGAATCATTTAAAAAAATGGTAATTTCAAGATGAAAGGTAAAGTATGTGTTATCTCTTGATAACATCTTTAATAATAATAAAGATAATATCTGTTCAAAATCTGGACTGTATTTTGGGTCAACTCATTTCCCCGTCCCTTACGGAAATTCCGGACCATCGACGACCACGCTCGTAGTCGTGAGCGTATTTCACGGTGGTCAGTACACCATCGACTCTCATCAGGACCGAATCACTGAAAATTATCCGGGCGCACATCGGCGCATTTATCGGGAAGTTCATCGGTAAAGTTATCGAACCTCATCGCAAATTATCCGGTCAATTATCCAAATATTCCGTGTTTGTACAGTCCACTTCGGTAAATCGAGTATTTATTCGAAATCCATCAAGTGTATTTTTCAGTGCAATAAGTTTTTAAATACAGTGAAAATCAACTCATCTTGATTTATTCTCCGGCAATTCATCCCACTTCACTTTCCCTCTCGAACTTTCTATCATTAAAATCACATAAGATTTTTAACATTGGTCCTTCGAGCCGGATAGTGGAGTGATAGTGCAGTGGACAATTATCGTGGACAAAGACAGTGCAAGGAAAATCCACGTGGGTGAAAAACCGACGCCGTGAGTAGCAAGGCTTTTCGGGGTTCACAAAACTATATCAAGGGAAACCACATAGACACTCGGACACTCAACGGTTCTATAGAGGCAATAAATTCCATTGCCTTTGTTTACATCGGCTTCAGGGGACACTCAACATGAGGAACGGCGTGACGTCATCCCGGAGACTCAACGGTCGACACATCGCCATTCCCGTAGCGGGAGCGCTGCGCCTCTTCGGGTAAGGGTCAAACTACCGAAAGGGTCAATTTACCGACAGGGTCAAATTACCGACGTACTCGAGAATGTGTCAAAATGATGTTAAATGACATCAAAATGATACGAACTTAACCCTATTATCTTTTTTATGTTAACCTGTTGATTTTCACTGCGCAAAAACTCAGAGAGGTTAAGCGAGGTGTAAATATTACTCCAAAAATAAATGTTTAAATAATTTTTTAAATAAAATAAAGTGGTGATGTGAGCGAATTGTGGTGGTGATTCCTACATCTATCACGAGGATATTTGTGCTCAAGAGTGATTTAATTATGAAAGCTGTCAAAACCCTCCAGAAGTGGTGAATGGCCCACCTGAATTACATTCTTGTGTAAAAGTGTTCTGCAACAAGATATTCAACGCTACTGTTATCATCTAGTGCTGCTCAAGGTCATAGAAGGCACAAAAAAGCAGAAATTCTTGGAAAACAAAAAGGAGAAGGATTGAAAACTAAAAACTAATCTGTGACAGTCATTCAGACCTGGTGGAGATCCATGCATGAGTAGAGATCCTTTCGGAGGAATCATAAAGCTGTTAGAATCCTACGAAAGACCTCTAGAAGCTACAGATCCAGTAAATCATATCTCCAAGAGCTCCAACAGAAGAAAAATACCCATTACAATTCAGACGTTTCTCGAAAACCAACAATTTATGGAACTTGAAGGAAATAATATGTTGAAGTCTCTTCGGGCTGGCCCTATACTCATAAAGGACAATTTCTCAAGGTAATAAAGTCTTCAATTAACAGTAGAATTAACTGTAGAGATCAATGTTGTTCGTCTCCAGATGATTCAGAGTCAATAAATCATCAGTCTGGACGTCAT
Source organism: Diachasma alloeum (assembly GCF_001412515.2). Classification (NCBI taxonomy): domain Eukaryota; kingdom Metazoa; phylum Arthropoda; class Insecta; order Hymenoptera; family Braconidae; genus Diachasma; species Diachasma alloeum. The sequence continues at coordinate 24,216 of NW_021680648.1, forward strand.
TCAGAGCTGGTGGAGAGGATTATTCGCATTAAATCATCTTTGAGCGGCTGATTGGTGCTGAAAAAATGGTAATTGACAGAAAAATCAGAAACTGTCATGGGATACAGAGAGATTAGAAACGGATTCGAAAACTACAAAAATGCCACGGAGACATCAATCGTCTTCCAAACCTCGTAGAGACCAATCAAAGCACATAGACATTTGGCAAGTGAACTGAAATTTCGATGATTCAGACGTGGTAGAGCAGTGATCAATTCAATGAAAATACAGGACAAAATGCAATGATTTCTCTTCTAGGATGATTTAGGAGTGTTCAGAGGACTAGGAAGCGTCGTACAGAATGTTTGGAATTGGAGATGCGGAAATTTACCAGCGATATTCAGAGACTGCGGAGCTGTGCTCAGGCGAGTGAATTTTACATCTGCAGCTTCTTGAATACATGTAAGTGCATAAATAAATATATATATAACAGAGAGTCAATTATGAAGCCAAAATAAGCTGAATAAAATCAGTAGCCAAATAGTGACGCTATTCATGTGTTCGTAGTTAACACATGAAAAGTTGATTTTAATATATTTGCTGATGTGTATATCTCGTCAATGACTTCTCTCAAGAGAAAATGTTAAAAGACCTTTTATATAGATAAGAAAATTCCATACAAAAAATGTTTGTTTGAGATTGAAGCTAAATTGAGATGCCGGTCGGGAAAAAAGTGGAATTGTGGAAGGAGGTGGAAAATTAAAACACGCGGAATTATAAAACCACACTGTTGATGTACTTTATTGTGGAATAACCCACGCGTCTTGATAAATTAATATTATTACACTGTTGAGTTGCTCGACAAGTCAATAAAAATGATTATTTGAAAAATGCACTGCACTTGAGGTTCTCTCGATATTGAACTTGATAATTGACTCAAATAATTGATAATTAACTCGGAATGAATTGATAATTGAATTGAATTAAATAGAGACGCTGTACGAAGCGCTAGACTTAAATATATCGCGTCGATGTACTCCGGTGATGTACTCGATAGAGCGGTTATGGCAATACAATATTGCGATTAGAGTGACTCTCTCGGTGGCTAGAACGATACTACTTCTTTTTCGGCGATTTTCTTCGTAGCTGACCGTGATCCCGACGGGTCCCGAAGTTTCTCAAGAATTTCGTTGAGCCCGGTGACCGTTTGACTAGTTTGAATAGCTGAATTTCAAACATCCCGGGGGCCATTCATCATCAGGGATGATGAATTGTGCGTTGAATTTCTCTGCTGCTGCTTCTCTGCGATAATTACTCGTTGACTGGCTCGGGATCGTCTTCTGGGGGATGTTCTGCTGGTGGTGGGTCTGTCGGTAAACGACAGAGCTTGGTGATGGGTCTGATAAATGTCATGCTGGTACTGGTGATTCTCTCGAGGTTGGGGGTACCGTCTGGTCGAGTTGGAACTACTGCTCGTAATGTTTTGATGGTTGCAACTCTTGCGAGGCCATCTTCTCCTGGGTGAACTGCCACTACTCTACCGAGTGGCCACTTAGCTGGTGGATAATCCTCGTCGACCATCAGGACCATCTCTCCAACTTTGATGTTCTCTCGTCGTTGATTCCACTTGTAGATAGCTTGGTATCTTTGAAGACACTCTCTGGACCACCTGGACCAGAACTGCTGTATTTTTTGGGTGATCAGATTCCATCTCTGCAGCTTGCTGGGGTTCTCATTGATGATTGATGGGTCTGGAATCACCTGTAGAGGCTCACCGATTAGGAAGTGACCTGGGGTGAGTGTTTGGCGGTCTTCTGGGTCATCTGACATGGGTGTGATTGGCCTGGAGTTGAGGCAGGCCTCTATCTGGATCAGAATGCTGTTGAGTTCCTCGTAGGTGAATGTCGTCGACCCAAGTACTCTTTTAAGATGATATTTCGTTGATTTGACCGCTGCCTCCCATTTGCCACCGAAATGGGGAGCTCTCGGTGGTGAAAAGCTCCATTGAGTCCCGTTGGTGGCGAGAGCAGCCTGGATCTGTTGATTCTCTCTGGTTGGCTAGTTGTACAGCTTGCTGAGGACTGCTGAGGCGCCAACGAACGTGGTTGCGTTGTCACTGTACATAACCTCGGGGATGCCTCTCCTTCCGGTGAATCTCTTGTAGGCTCCGATGAATGCGTCTGTTGTCTGCCTGGAAACGAGCTCTAAATGGACTGCTGATGTACTGAAACACACAAATACTGCAATATGAACGCTAGTTGGTTGGGCATTTGTGGGTCGCCATTTGAGAATGGGGAATGGGCCGGCATAGTCCACCCCCGTATGGAGAAATGCTCGTGAAGGTGATATTCTCACTGCAGGCAGTTGGCCCATTAGTTGCTGGGCCTGTCGTCCACGATGTCGGATGCAGGCAGGGCAGCGTGAGATATATGCTCTCACAGTGCATCTGCCGCCGATGATCCAATACTTCTGGCGTGTGTGGGCTAGAGTGAGTTGAGTTCCTCCATGGAGTGTCCTTCGGTGAGCTTCTTCGATGACCAACGTTGTTAAGCGACACTGACGAGGCAGAATAATTGGGTGAATCTCGTCAGGGTCTAGTTGAGAATTCTTAAGGCGGCCACCTAACCTGATGATGCTCTCATTGTCTAGAGTTGGAGTCAGCTTTGCTAGTGGATGACTCCGTGGTATTTGATGGTCTCTCTCAAGTAGCCTGTGAACAGATGCAAAATATTGATATTGCGTAATTTTTACCCAAAACAGTCTGGCTTCGTTGAGTTCTCTAGAGGTTAAGACCGGTGTTTGAGGGACTGGCTGTCTTCTGAACCTGTCGATGGCTCGGTTCACGGTGGCTGTTACTTGGAGGACCTTGGCTAGTGTTGAGTATCTGTTGAGGAGCTCTGCTACGGCGTTGATCTTGATAGATGTCTGATGTGATGAAGTTGGCCTTGCTTCTGTTGATGCTTCGGCTGGAGAGTCAAGTGGTGATACTGGCCAGTTTTCAGGTTCCTGATTTATCCACTCAGGGCCTGACCACCATAGCTGATGTTCTGCTAGCTCCTGTGGTGATAGTCCTCTGGATGCACAGTCGGCTGGATTTTCCTTACCGCTGATGTGCCTCCAGGTAGCGTCTGGAAGGGATTCCTGGATCTTGATGACTCGGTTTTGGACAAAATCCTTCCATCTCGATGGGTGACTCTTGATCCAAGCTAGGGCTACACTTGAATCAGACCATAGGTACGTGTCTACTGCGTTGAGTTCCAGCATCTTCTGAGTTGCAACTACTAGTTGAGTAAGCATGAGTGCTGCTGTTAGCTCGAGTCGAGGGATGGTCATGCGCTTGAGGGGAGCTATTTTTGTTTTAGCGCATACCATTACCGTTGATGCTGGTTCGTTGATTTGCTTGGTGCGAATATACACCACTGCGCCCATGGCTGCTGTTGACGCATCTGCAAACCCGTGGATCTGGATGCTCGATGTCTCCGATGAGAGTCTCAGCCACCTTGGCACTGAGACTTGATTCAGTTGGTTGAGGTTCTCTCTGAAGCTTGTCCATTGATCTTCATACTCCTTTGGAAGTGGTGTGTCCCAAGTGAGCTTGAGTTTCCAGAGATCTTGGATGATTATCTTACCTCGGGTGATTACTGGAGCGATGAATCCCAATGGATCAAACAGTTGAGCGATTTCTGATGCTACTACTCTCTTGGTGATTGTTGCTGACTCGAACTGCTTTGATTTAAATTGAAATGTATCGGACGATTGATGCCAATACAATCCGAGCACTTTGGTGATAGGCTCCTCGAACTGGATGATTGCCTTGCTCGTTGAGATTCCCAATTCCTCTAANCTTGCCTCGGGTGATTACTGGAGCGATGAATCCCAATGGATCAAACAGTTGAGCGATTTCTGATGCTACTACTCTCTTGGTGATTGTTGCTGACTTGAACTGCTTTGATTTAAATTGAAATGTATCGGACGATTGATGCCAATACAATCCGAGCACTTTGGTAATAGGCTCCTCGAACCGGATGATTGCCTTGCTCGTTGAGATTACCAATTCCTCTAAAACGTGTGGGCAATTACTGCTCCACTTTTGTAGAGCGAAACCGCCTGCTTGACAGAGCCCTTGTAACTGCCATGCGATTTCTTTGAGGTGATCTTCTGTATCAGCTCCGCCGTAGATATCGTCGACGTAGCGACCTTTGGTGAGCGCCTCGACGGCTGCTGGATAGTGATGTCCTTCATCCTCTGCTAATTGTTGGAGAACTCGTAGAGATAGCCATGGAGAACAATTGAGACCGTAGGTGACTGTGGTCAGTTGGTAGGTGATCTGCTGCTGATTTTCGTTGATCCACAGAATTCTCTGGAGATCNATCATCCTCTGGTAATTGTTGGAGAACTCGTAGAGATAGCCATGGAGAACAATTGAGACCGTAGGTGACTGTGGTCAGTTGGTAGGTGATCTGCTGCTGATTTTCGTTGATCCACAGAATTCTCTGGAGATCCCAATCGTCTTGATGCACTCGAATCTGTCTGAACATCTTGACAATGTC
>NW_021680648.1:28840-48382 GCF_001412515.2 Diachasma alloeum
CTTGAAGCAGTACTGATACTGCTCCCCTCGTGTGACCTGAGTTTGTCTCTCCTATTCCGATTAACTCTATTTTTGATGACCTTCGTAAGAGTTGTAGTTGATGTACTAGTTCCTCAGAGATAAATGATAACTCTGAGCCTTGATCGATGAGCGCTCTTGCTTTGAGAAGGGAGCCCTTTGGAGATTGTGCTCGTACTTGAGTTGTTGCTAGAAGTGTATATTGCTGATCAGCTGCTAAATGATGACTGCTCTGCTCGANTATTTCCTCTTCTTGATGATTCCTTTGAGCTGATAGATGAGTTTGAGGCAGGGTTTCTTCAGCGTAGAAGCCCTCTGATGGGTGGTCTCAATAATATGTTGATGAGTTGACAGGAGGGTCTCGCTGAGTTTGTCTTGGATGATGAGCAATTCATTCCATTCTCCTTCGATGATTTTCNAATCGCCTGATTGGTGATGATTCGTGTTGATGATGCTCTGGATGCTGGTAGGTATAATTGAAAGCGATCAATGAGTGTTTTTAAATTAGAGGGAAACTAGATTTTACGTACACTCAGCCCAGCTCGTTCCTGGTTGGACCGTCTGTGGATTTTCTTCTCTTGTTGGGTTCACTGGAGCTGCCTGCTCAGCATCTCTGCCGTTGGTGTACGTGCTTCCACCATGGATGAGTGTGTGATGCCTGCGCTTGCAGCTGAAGCACGTCTTGGTGGACCTGCACTTTGAGAATAGATGTGGGCCCAAGCAGTTGAAACAGAGCCTTGTGCTGACCATGAACTNAGAGCCTTGTGCTGACCACGAACTCATTCCTCTTGATGGGGGACAGGTCGACGAACCTCTGGCAGTTCGCGATGAAATGTGGTCCCTTGCAGTAGGTACAGTGCTCCTTGGGGAGCAGTCTGGTGAGCTCTCCTGGCTCCCTCTGTTGAGTTACTGCTAGGTGAGCATTTCTCTGACGTTGAGTTGCTCCATGCTTCTTAACTGGTGGTGCTAGAGGCTCGGTGGTCAGCTTGGCTCCAGCATTGATGCCTCTTGCGCAGGATTCAACGAAGCCGGTGAACTCCTCCAGCGTTGGGAAGTCCTTGGAATCTCCTAGCTTCAATTCCCATGCTCTGAGAGTCTCAGCATCCAGGGACTTCCTCAATAGATGAACGATCATCTGCTCACTGACGCTCTCCTTGGACAAGCCTGTCATAGTGATCAGCTGATCTCTCGTCTCAAGGGCTGTCGCTGCATTGGCGTTGAGGTTCTCCGCAGTTGCCTTGGTGATCTTCGGGAGGTGGAGGATCCTGTTGAACAGTGCTTGAGCGATGAGTCTGGGATCCTCATATTTCCTCACTAGCTTCTGCCAGGCCTTCTCATAATTCTCATCGGTCACCGTGAAGGTGTCGATGAGATTTGCTGCCTGTCCCTTGAGAGCCTCCTTGAGGCGTACTAGCTTTTGCACTGGCGGAATTGAATCGTCTTTTCCCACCAGTGACTGGAACAGGTCGCTGAACTGCTTCCACTCTGAGTATTTTCCTTCGAATGGTTTCAGTCCGATTCTCTTGAGTTGATTGGCTTGGCCTGATGTTGTTGATGTACTCGCTGATTCCCTCTTCTTGATGATTCCTTTGAGCTGATAGATGAGTTTGAGGCAGGGTTTCTTCAGCGTTGAAGCCCTCTGATAGGTGGTCTCAATAATATGTTGATGAGTTGACAGGAGGGTCTCGCTGAGTTTGTCTTGGATGATGAGCAATTCATTCCATTCTCCTTCGATGATTTTCTCCTGGCCGTCCAACTCCTCAACTGTGAGACCTCTAATGTTCTCGGCTGACTGCAACAATTCTTGATAAATATCATTAAATGATTTTACCTTGAAGTCTAGTTTATTTATTTGGAACTTCTGAGTCTCTGTGAGTTCGCCTATTGCAGGTCCCCTCTCGGCTACAGTGTGTTTAATTTCTTGTTGGTGAATGGAAGTCGCATTAGGGAACTGCGGTGTATTTTCTCCACTGAAGTGCGCTTGGGACGGATTCTCAGTAATTTGGATAATTGGCTCAATTGCGCTTGGCGTCTCCTCAGTGCTTTCATCCATACGTTGATTATCTCCTAACTCTGCGTCTGACATGGTGATCGTCTCTGCTCTGGGTGAGGTAACTTATCGATAATAGGTAGATACCGACTGATGTTGACTTGATGCCCACTGTCGATAAGATAGGGCACGTTATTAGGTGAGGGCGCTCTTCTAACAGCCTGTTGGATTTCGCGTAGCGCGCGCGGCTGGGGCCTCGGCTAGTCCCGACGGAGACCGAGGTTTTCCGAAGTTGCACTGCACTAGAGGTCGAAATGTCACTACCGGTGTTTACAATACCGAACTTCAACTGTAAACACTGGGCACAACACTCTGCACTGTTGATTGTCTTGACCTGTCCGTAGATTTGCTCGTGTGGAACCCGAAAGTCCGTTACACACGAGGCGTCCCTTTTATTCTAGAATTTTCCACTCACTCTCACGCACTTTTTCCCTATCCGGCTCGAAGGACCATTTGTTTGAGATTGAAGCTAACTTGAGATGCCGGTTGGGAAAAAAGTGGAATTGTGGAAGGAGGTGGAAAATTAAAACACGCGGAATTATAAAACCACACTGTTGATGTACTTTATTGTGGAATAACCCACGCGTCTTGATAAATTAATATTATTACACTGTTGAGTTGCTCGACAAGTCAATAAAAATGATTATTTGAAAAATGCACTGCACTTGAGGTTCTCTCGATATTGAACTTGATAATTGACTCAAATAATTGATAATGAACTCGGAATGAATTGATAATTGAATTGAGTTAAATAGAGACGCTGTACGAAGCGCTAGACTTAAATATATCGCGTCGATGTACTCCGGTGATGTACTCGATAGAGCGGTTATGGCAATACACTATTGCGATTAGAGTGACTCTCTCGGTGGCTAGAACGATACTACTTCTTTTTCGGCGATTTTCTTCATAGCTGACCGTGATCCCGACGGGTCCCGAAGTTTCTCGAGAATTTCGTTGAGCCCGGTGACCGTTTGACTAGTTTGAATAGCTGAATTTCAAACAATGTTTTTTGATATTTTACCCTAAATCCAATAGTTTCTGACATATTAGCAAAATAATATTTACAAATTTTTTCTTATCATTTTCTTCAGTGTTTCTTCAACTTTAACCTCATTATGATATTAATATAATTCATTGCTCTCCCTTTCAGACATGTACACTACCAAATTGATGAATCGAAAGCCCTCTTCACGGAGCAGTTAATATCATCAGAACAGCAAGATTGAACTCAGAGTGTCATAAGAGCCAAATCATCCAGTTGAATCGTCACGTGCAGATGACATNAGAAGCCCTCTGATGGGTGGTCTCAATAATATGTTGATGAGTTGACAGGAGGGTCTCGCTGAGTTTGTCTTGGATGATGAGCAATTCATTCCATTCTCCTTCGATGATTTTCTCCTGGCCGTCCAACTCCTCANCCAAATCATCCAGTTGAATCGTCACGTGCAGATGACATAAAGGGTGGGAATCCTTTTCAGTGAAGAGTAGTGTCTCTCAAAGCATGAGCATCTGCTCAATAATGAACTACATTGTATGGAAAGATCACTTCACTAGAAATAAAATTATTGTTAGCAACAATGCGTTATCCTCTGAAAAATATCGTCTTCAATGCCTAGATCAAACTTCATAATATCAAATGATGCTGAGATACGAATGATACTTTTTTTTTCACTTATCATTTTATTAAAAGGTAAGCACAAGGGAAACAAAAACATGAAAATTATGGATACAAGAAAATTGAATCCCCCAATAATAATGATGATAATATCATTGAATTTTTGATCATATCCTAAATTTAAAGGAACTTAAAGGAACAATTCTCTTGAAGATCTGATTATTGAGTCAGTACAAGTGCGCATATTTGCCACTGTCATTCATTTACATTTCCCGTGGGGAATCGTAATGATGAAAATTGAAATATAAAATACTCTTTTTCTCTAATTGTGCTACTGGCTTCTTTAGCTAGCCTTTTACACAAACTACTCGACAATTCTCCAGAACTTCCATTATTCGAATGAATTTATCATAATTATGTCATGGGTAGTAACATAGCAACAAGCAAAATTGTTAATTTTAGTGACTCGGTTGTTTAAAAATCTGTTTGCCTTGATCATTATTCATTCATCTCATCAGAGGAAATCAAAAATTACACTGTAAATGTAATATTATCAGACAAATATCATGCCGAAAGCAAAAATATTTAACAATCGACGTTATCAGTCAGAGGGGCAAAAAGGAAACACTGTGTACGTATCTTGATTGTTAAATAAAAAGTTGCCATCAATTTCTTCAAGGTCATTTTTTTCATAAAACAATAGCATTTTCATTTTCTAATCAATATTTGTTAGAGTTTTTCCGTACAAATCATTCAACCAGAACTCAATGTCCACTGTCTTATCGATTTTTTCCTTAGGTACTATCGGTGTAATTTCCATCCTTATTGTTATTGTCGAGGTTTAGAAAACGAGAATGGGTTTCAAGAGACTAAACCTCATACTTGCGACTTACAACTTAATGCTCAGAGGATCAAGGATTTCCATGACACTTTGAAATCTAAAATGACTAAACATGCTCAGCCGCAGCGAGTCTATGAGGAAGTTGCTAAGGAGTATGTATATTATTTTCTCGTGTTTCATCGTCTTCGAAACGGAAAATGTGTCGTGATAAAATCCCAATTAATCCAAAAGTGCGGAGATCATGATTTTGTTAAAGCCATATAAAACTGCATATCTCCAAAACAAATGGAAATAGGCATTAAATACAAGTTCTGTACTCTCTCATATTCCAAACGATAAAAAAAGAAAATAATTTTCAAGTATAATTGACCAAGTTACATTCCTCCGATTTATTTATTCAATATTTAAAACTGCTCGTGGATTTCCTCAAGAATTGTTTCATCATCAAATTTGATTATTTTAAATTTCATTCGTCGATTGAATACTTTTCTTTCTTTCGACAATTATTTTTTCATAAATTACATTGTAGTTTTGAGGATGTAGCTGAGGAATTCCCTTATGCAACTAAAAGGAAATCCATGCAGAGGACCAAGAAGACTGCCCCGACCCCAAAGATTGATGCGAATGGCATCAGAGGATTATATGAGACTCTTAATATCAAAGAATGGATTCTCCGTTTAGTTTATACAGGTGGAAAACTCCAGTTAGATCTAGGTACAGATTGTGAGGGCTTCGATTCTTTGATTATATGGGATCCTAAACATTTTAATACGTACAATGACTCTGCAATGATTGCCATTGATGGAACTTTTTCAAGAGTACCCCTTATCGATGAAAAGGAACAGATGAGAAATTATCAGCTGATGACAGTGATAGCTGTCAAGGAGAATGTGGTAAGTCTTCTCCACAAAATTTACAAATTAATTTTTTTGTCCTCAGAATTCCATTCTTAGTTTCGAGGAAATTGATTTTATCGATATTCGTGCTATGAAATGTTATAATAATAATAATAATAATAATTTATTGTTCCACTGTATGGCTTTACGCCTTTTACAGAATGCTACAGTTCCAGTGTTATGTAAACGTTGTATATGGTTAATACAAAGGACCTAACAGTTATAGTACACGTATACAATTAGACAGCTATAATAAACTTTTGATCATTTCCATTGATAACAATTCGAATTGCGCTGGGACGAAGTGGGTGTAAACTCCGTTTCCGCCTCAGTTTGTCCCCTCCCGGGCTTCCTGATCTTTGGTTTTTGCCATCTTGTGAAATGCCTGTAGGTACTTGCAGAGAGCAAGGACAGGTCTGCCTCTCAGGACTCCCATTAGCCACTGTTCTAGAGGCACGTACTCTGGGCGTTGGCCCAGCCAAGTACGAAGCTCTCTATTTATCTCGTCAGGGATTGCCTCCTGAGCTCTTCTGCATGTCAAAATGTGTTCCAAAGTCTCCAGCTCGCCGCAGCAATTGCAGTTGGGGTTTGCAAAGCCATTATGAGTGCTGTTGCCTACATTCCCGCACCTGACTCTGGCCCATTGTTTTTTCGTGTCCCCCTTTAGCCTCTTGTCACTCCAGTATTCCTGCCCCTCGGTGGGCTGCATTGCCCTCGAACTGCCAGGTATTTGTACTGGGGCCAGTATTCAGCGCCTTCTATGCGGTGCCAGTTCCCCTGAATCTCCTGGTCTTCCTTGGTCTCGAAATTGTGCTGCAGTTGGGCCTCCAGTTCCTCAAAACTACCTTGATTCCATATCCACCTCATTGAGATTCCACCCCTAACTTCCTCGAAAGCTATTCTCATCAGGCTGCCTAGCTTGGAGGGGTACAGATTGAGCACCCCTCTGACCTCCTCTCTGTGCCTTCACCGGCCACCTCTCCTCGCTCATTCTCAAAATGTCTGTGAGGTACCTGATGCGTCTCATTCTTCCCTCAATTTCGATGCTGCGCCTCCCTGCTTCCATCCTCCAGATATATGCTGGAGTGTTGGGTGCTAAGCCCATCGTCATCTTTATATACCTGCTCTGCATTCTCATCATGCTGTCGAAACGACCCCAACCCCACAGCTCCACACCATACAGACACCCCGACTTTCCGATGACGTCTAGGATGTATAGTCTCCTGTGCAGTGTGTTAACCCTGGCCCATTTCATCACGCCCCTCGCAGTGTTGGTGGCCATCCTGGCCTTGTTGGCCAGTTTTCTAACGTGTAAGCCAAAGGAGCCAGAAGGTGAGAACCAGAACCCAAGATATTTGAACTCCTTTGCTACCTTCAGTTCTGTGCCATTCAATTCCCAGTGCTCGTTTCGGGCCAATTTGCCGCCCTTCCGGAAGACCATTACTTTGGTTTTACTCACATTGATCTGTAGGCGATTCTTTTTGGAGTACTCTTCCACCGTTTTTAGCATATTCTGCAATTTCCCAGCTTCCTCCGCCCCCAGGGCGATATCATCTGCGAACTTGAGATTGAAGATCTTTCCTCCCCCCAGAACCGTGCCTCCACACTGTTTCCTTTCCAAGGCCTCGTCCAGGTCTTCCAAAAACAGGCAGAATAGCACCGAGGGCAACCCTGCCTGACTCCACATCTCGAACTGAAACCCTCCCTGATTCCTCTGGATGTGATGATCTTATTCCTGGTGTCACTGTATATTCTCTTGATCGTCCGGTAGAGCCTGCCACTCAAACCCAACTTCCTCAGCTTTTCCATCAAGAGTGAACGGTCAACCAGATCAAAAGCTGCTCGGTAATCAATGAATGCCACGTATAATTTGCTCCGCGGTGTCCTCAGCCGCGTTCCAATTAGAGTGTTGAGAGTGTAGATATGGTCTCTAGTGCTGCGTCTGGTTCGAAAACCTGCCTGGCTTTCTCCCAGCTTCTTCATCTCCTTTGCCACTCTAGCGACTCTATTCGCTAGAATCTTCGTGAATATTTTATACCGCAGGTCTAATAGGGAAATGCCTCTGTAGTTGCTTGCCTTATCAGTTTCATTGGCCTTGAAGATTGGGATGATATGGGCAGTTTCCCACCCCTGTGCCATGCACTCTCGATTCCAGCAGGTCTTAATAGTCCTCCGGAGAACTGCCTTGCCCTCCTCTGGGAGAGCTTTAAGAAACTTGGCTGAAATGCCATCTTCACCTGGAGCTTTGTTGTTCTTCATCCCCTGAAGTGCCTTGTCGACCTCTGCATCAGTGATCTCCCCATTCCACCATTCTATACCAATGAGGTAATTGTCAGAGGCTTCTCCTGGGGTACCAACAGCCTCCCTTCCGAGGTAGCTGTCAGTAGTTTCCCTGGGTGTGTTATCATTCTCTTGGCCCTCTCCTTCTGCTCTTGCCGCCAGGGTCTGCTGCTCCTCTGTACTCGTCCCGGGTGGGTTCAGTAAGTTACTGAAGTGACTCGTCCACTCATCATCGCTTATATCCCCCCTGGGCTGCTACTTCCTCGGTCGGAAGAGGTTGAGGCCTGCCCAGAGCTCCTCCATGTTCCGGCTCGATTCAACTCAATCCTACTTCCTAGCGTTCATGGCTAGTTGCTTTGCTTTCTTCATCGCATTTAGGAGCTGTGAAGTGTTAATAACTTGCGGGTAACCCGTCAGTATATTCCAGACAGGCCTTACCATTACGATAATTGTTCATTGCTTAGATGATGAATAAATCACCAACAATAATTCATTACGAGACCGTGGAGCGCGCGGCGCGCACTGTGTGACGAATTCGTCGCATTTAAATTTCCCGGGTGAGAACTAACCAACTTCATGCCTATGCGATCAACCAATGAAGAATCTGTCTTATGAATTTCGATATATTTCGACTCTAACGATGTTCATTTATGTGTATGACCTTTCATAAATAGGAAATAAGTGGGTAAGGATTAGAATGTCATTTATGAAATTTGGCGATCGGTGCAATGTTCAGTCACTTCAATGACTGGACACCTATCTCAAAGCTGAATCAACTATCAGCTGAAATGTCTCCTGACGTTCTCCATAATATTTAATAAAATGCGTTAAATTCAGTTGTCATGTTTCATATTTTCACGACACTTAATTATCATATCAATATGAATTTGACCTGGACGAATAACGATAAAATACGATCAACAGCCATATCCTATCGCCTGGGTTATAATGAATACAAAATCTGAAGTTGCTTATGACTCAGTGTTTGAGAAATTATTTCAACAATTCGGTGGCTACACTGGAATCATTATGTCAGACTTTGAAACTGGTTTGAGAAATTCTCTCGCGAAACATTGGCCTTCAGCGATACTCATTGGATGTTTATTCCACTATACTCAAGTGAATTATCATAAATATATCCCCCACTCTTGACAACTGTTTATATCAAATCGCAAATATTGAAAAAATCTTTGTTTTTTTTAAGGCTGAAAATAATCATTCTCTTCATGTCGGTGACAGTATAAATTTATTAATTAGGGAACAATTTTAAGAAACTAAATAAACAAAATTCACTCATGGAGGTAATACGCAAAAATCTTTGTTTTTTTAAAGGCAATTAAATTTAATTATTTCTCGTCTGATTTATTTCTTTTCCCATCTGCATCGATGAGCTTTCTCCTTCTCAAATTGAATGATTCGAGCTTCCATGAAAACGAGATCATCAAACAATGGCCAGTCTGCTTTGAAGACCCATCTGCTTGGAGGGACTTGAGTGGCTCGTCTCAAATCCAAGAGAAAAATAAATCGATCCGCTAGACCCTTGAATCTTTCCCATGCTTGATATCCTATGACAAAGAAAAAAACTCAACTTTGATTCTAATGGCAGTTATAGACATAATAAAATCAGAATGCAATAGTTTTGAATAATAGATACCCGAAAGTGGGGGACGTATCTCTCGTCCAAGGCACTTCCACAAAAACTGATTCACGGTACACCAATCAAGGAAACAATCACCCCATAATTCCGGATGTTCTTTCACAAGCGAAATTATTTTTTTATTATCCGCAAAATTCATCTCTGTAAACTTTGTCGACTTTAAAACACAATGAGTTTCCCACCGCTTTGCTCACAATGACTTGAGCGTTTCGATGCGATGAAAAATAGATGAACATCGTAATCGACCTGGGCGCGAAACATGTGAATATCTATCGGAATTCTCCCGTTGACGAGGGGAGTGGCGGGATGACGGAATGCTAGCAACTCGCTAGATACAAATTTAAATCGAGAACAAAGCTGAATGAATTGATTCTCTTATTCTGTTGTGTTCATAAATCATTTTTGTCTACTCACCGCATAGAATTTCACTTTTCGCAAACCACCTGGCATTTTACTCAACAACAACAAAATTTCACTCCCCCTACTCCCTCGCCCCTCAAAAACAATTAACTTGACAGGCATTAGGAAAAATAGGAGGTACTATTTTTCTGACAATTCTACACGTATCAAAGTAGAAAAAAATCCAGACTCTGAATTGACACGACAAAATCATTTTATCTGTGTCACTCACCTGGATAACTCAATGTACTTCTTAATAATTGAATCCAGCGTATTTAATTACCTTCTTTCCATTTCTAATTTTTTTAGCCGTTGAGATGATAGAATTTCATGCCTGAGTGAATTTTGTGTAATTCATTGAACTATTGCAATCATGTTTCCGCAAAGTTAATAGAACCTAGTTTGATTTGCCCTATCAATCGAAAAAAAACAGAATTTTTTCGAATACGAAAACACTATATATCTGGAAAGAGTTCGAATATCCTCCTAAGAAAATGATCTATGTTAACAACATTTCTTTCAATCTAGGCCGTTCAAAAAAGAGCTCAAAAGTTAAAAATTTGGAAGAAAATCAAGGATGACCCTGTTGGAAGATTGATACTGAGGAGATTCATGATATTGGCCTTGCTGCCAACGGCTATAATACCGGCAGCGTTCGAAGAAATTGTTAAGAGCTTATCGAAGAGCTATTCCAGAATTTTCAACTCCAAAATTGCAAAATTTTCCTTCCTAAATTATATGAGAGAAACCTGGATCTATTCTTTCAGGCTGAATCATATTTCCGTGTACCGTACTACGCACAGAACAAACAACATCGTAGAATCCTATCATGCAAAATTACGTAATCGACTCGTTAAGAGACCAACTGCTTGAGCTCTTCTTCAAGAAATTTTGAAAATAATGTCTACGTCATTCAGAAATTCTCGCTCGATGGCTAAGGGTATCAATACGAAAGTAGCAGCACCTCGTTCACTATCACAAATGGCAAAGTTGAAAAAGCAATGGGATGAACTGGATGCTGGTGTCCTCTCAATAGCCCAGTTTTTACTAAATGTCAATCACATTATTCAAGCGTTCTCCACGAATGAAAATTGTTGATGAGTTTGAAATTCCCTCAGACGAGAGTGAAGATGAAGATGAAGTTGAATTATCCAGTGAGGAAGAGTTTGTGGAACTGGAAAGCTAGCATTTTGATCAACCGAATATCCTCACTGAACCCTTTGACAACTCGAGTGAATCATTGATAGTCTCCCAGGTGAAGAGTGTTGGGAAAGGGAGAGACCACTACAATGTTATCGTTCCATCATCAGCGGAAGTGCATTCCGGAAAATCACAGAACGAAAGAAACATCGACTCAGTCGTTCATTACAGCCCTCTGGACACTTACAGTTATTTGAAAGCTCATCCTCAACCCCCAAGTCTGCTTGATGGCGTATTTAATGCTAGACTCGATGCCTTTTCTCCTGTTGAAGCCCTCAGCAAACTTCCAGGGGAGCCTGCGACTCTCCCTTCTTGGCTTACACATACAATGTCACCAATAATATTATCATCTGTGCCATTGAATAAGAGGGTGTTGATCCAAAAACCTAAGGACGTAGAAGCAACAATCACTTCAGGACAGTATGTATCAAGTAATTCACGCCAGCCGTCAATTGCTCATCACGTATCCACCCCCTCTACATCACAAAAGGTCTCGACAAGGATTTTGAGTACCCACCAAGTACCGATCACCTCCACACCACAAGACATCCAAGAAATCTCCACCAAAGCACCTCGTATAGGACGCTTACAATTAGAACTTTTCTAGAAAAATCATAAATTTTCCGACAACAATGAATTAATGAAGAGTGTTCCGACATCAGCTCGCCAGTCAGAACCAGTTAAACGAATGAGACTGATCAAAGTACCACCGTCCAAATGCTTAAACCTAATAAACCTCACGACTAAGAAGACCCTCAATGATTAACTGATCTTTCCCGGTACATTATTCAAAGTTCTAATCCAAATCCAATACTTCTTGAAGCTCATTCATTTTTCAATGCCAGAAAGAGAATCCAAAATTAGAAAACAGATGCACTCAGTATAAAAACAAAAAAATTGTTCGTATTGTTTTTTTTCCACAGCTAATTTCACAGTTAATGTCATTCTATTCACAGCTGTTGTCAATTTCCCAATTTTAATTGATAAAGCTGGCCCAAAACAATTTCCCAAATGGACCATTTACAAACGAGAGAATTAATTTAATTAGTAAGACTCTGCCCAGAAGTTTGGCAGGAAGGGTTTTCAGAATTCGTAGAGGAAGTTTGGACTATGTGGGTATAATTGGAAGCCAGCTCACTCCTCCTGTTCCAGGTCAGTGGTTAAATATTAATAAAAAAAAGTTGAAAATATCAAGAACTCGATCTCATATCATATTTAAATGTAGAATTGGATGATAGTGGATGATTAAAAAAAAAAGTAAATTGGTAATTTTTCTTGGAGTTCATCAGCTAAAAACAAGTTCTCTTGAAGCCATTTGTTATTGAGATAATTGTATGATTACAAATTATTGGATGGTGAATATTAGACTTCAATGAGAAACAAAAATTGATTCGATTGTAGAAACCCTTTTATTACCTTAAATTTGTTATTTAATTCGAAATTCACAGGCTATGTGCTATGGACGAGCTTTGTATCACTGGGAGATTTTTTCTTTAAATTGTTCGCTCTGAGGGAAAGAAGTTGTGGAGTTTATACACCGGCGTGGGAGTATTACAAGGAACTGGAATTCCTCATAAATCCAGATTACATACCTTTCGAAACTCCTGATGCAAGTGATTACGAAAATGAGTTTGAGTGAGAGTTTTTAGGAGTGATTACTTCTAATATCTTTAAAATATCATGAATTTCTAGAAACTGTTAATGTGATTTAAGAGGATATAATCAAAAATTCAATGATATTATCATCATTATTATTGGGGAATTCAATTTTCTTGTATCCATAATTTTCATGTTTTTTGTTTCCCTTGTGCTTACCTTTTAATAAAATGATAAGTGAAAAAAAAAGTATCATTCATATCTCAGCATCATTTGATATTATGAGGTTTGATCTAGGCATTGAAGACGATATTTTTCAGAGGATAACGCATTGTTGCTAACAATAATTTTATTTCAAGTGAAGTGATCTTTCCATACAATGTAGTTCATTATTGAGCAGATGCTCATGCTTTGAGAGACACTACTCTTCACTCAAAAGGATTCCCACCCTTTATGTCATCTGCACGTGACGATTCAACTGGATGATTTGACTCTTATGACACTCTGAGTTCAATCTTGCTGTTCTGATGATATTAACTGCTCCGTGAAGAGGGCTTTCGATTCATCAATTTGGTAGTGTACATGTCTGAAAGGGAGATCAACGAATTATATTAATATCATAATGAGGTTAAAGTTGAAGAAAGACTGAAGAAAATGATAAGAAAAAATTTGTAAATATTATTTTGCTAATATGTCAGAAACTCTTCGATTTAGGGTAAAATATCAAAAGACATTGTTTGAAACGTAACTCAACCTCTCCAAGACCAAGGTCGATCAGCTCGGCCAATTACGAAAATCATCGGCCCTTTCCGGGTTAACGCTCAGGCCTAGTAGAGTCACCGTAAATCAACGCGAGTCAGTACATCACGGTCTGTCGTATAGCACGTTTTGAATGGAATTCAATTCTGTAGAGTTTAGACCACAGTACATTAGCGTCTATTAACTCGGCGATAGAAATTCAGTAAAAGAAAATCACGTTATTTGTTGACCATTCAACCAGTGACTCACAGTGCAAAATCGATAGACAATTAAATTAACTCAGTACGATCAACAAGTGATAAGCTGTTTTTGTAAATTTGACAAAGCGTGGTTCGAACTCGAGAANGAAATCATTGCATTTTGTCCTGTATTTTCATTGAATTGGTCACTGCTCTACCACGTCTGAATCATCAAACGAAATTTCAGCTCACTTTCCAAATGTCTATGTGCTTTGATTGGTCTCTACGAGGTTTGGAAGACGATTGATGTCTCCATGGCATTTTTGTAGTCTTCGAATCCGTTTCTAATCTCTCTGAATCCCATGACAGTTTCTGTTTTTTCTATCAATTACCATTTTTTCAGCATCAATTAGCCGCTCAAAGATGATTTAATGCGAATAATCCTCTCCACCAGCTCTGAATGACGTCCAGACTGATCAANATTTCTAATCTCTCTGAATCCTATGACAGTTTCTGATTTTTCTGTCAATTACCATTTTTTCAGCATCAGTCAGCCGCTCAAAGATGATTTAATGCGAATAATCCTCTCCACCAGCTCTGAATGACGTCCAGACTGATGATTTATTGACTCTGAATCATCTGGAGACGAAAAACATAGATCTCTACAGTTAATTCTACTGTTAATTGAAGACTTTATTACCTTGAGACATTGTCCTGTATGAGTATAGGGCCAGCCCGAAGAGACTTCAACATATTATTTCCTTCAAGTTCCATAAATTGTTGGTTTTCGAGAAACGTCTGAATTGTAATGGGTATTTTTTTTTCTTTTGGAGCTCTTTGAGATATGATTTACTGGATCTGTAGCTTCTAGAGGTCTTTCGTAGGATTCTAACAGCGTTATGAGTCCTCCAAAAGGATCTTTACTCATGCATGGATCTCCACCAGGTCTGAATGACTGTCACAGATTAGTTTTTAGTTTTCAATCCTTCTCCTTTTTGTTTTCCAAGAATTTCTGCTTTTTTTGTGCCTTCTATGACCTTGAGCAGCACTAGATGATAACAGCAGCGTTGAATATCTTGTTGCAGAATACTTTTATACAAGAATGTAATTCAGGTGGGCCATTCACCACTTCTGCAGGGTTTTGACAGCTTTCATAATTAAATCACTCTTGAGCACAAATATCCTCATGATAGATGTAGAATTCACCACCACAATTCGCTCACATCACCACTTTATTTTATTTAAAAAATTATTTAAACATTTATTTTTGGAGTAATATTTACACCTCGCCTAACCTCTCTGAGTTTTTGCGCAGTGAAAATCAACAGGTTTACATCAAGAAGATAATAGGGTTAAGTTCGTATCATTTTGATGTCATTTAACATCATTTTGACACATTCTCGAGTACGTCGGTAATTTGACCCTGTCGGTAAATTGACCCTTTCGGTAGTTTGACCATTACCCGCCTCTTCCCCACTCGGTCACTCAACATACCCGGGAGTGGCAACTTATCGGCGAAACGTAGCGCGGCAGTCGGTAATCCTACGGTCGGTAACTCGACGACAGGTAAGACAAACTCATGTCTGTCGTTACAGGGGGATCAACATCATACTGGGCTGACGTAGTAGAGGAGGCGGAGGCAACCGAGGAATTTATAAAGAATTTAATCAACAAAATGGTAGACAGTGTCATCCATTCGGAGGAGCCTCAACAATTAAAGAAGAGAGCTACCCCGTGGCCGAGCAGGTTTGAGCTGAAAGTCAGGCTACAACTGAATCGGTTAAGGAATCTGGAGAACATCATCGGGGAAATAGAGGGAAATAGAGGGAAATTCAACATAGAGGAAATCGCTAGCCTCACCGCAGATGACATTGAGGTCCACCAACGCATCGTGGAAACCCAATGGACGAATTTCTCATCGTACCACGAGGCACTGATCGAGGGGGTCACCTTCACCATTTACCTGCTAAAAGTCAGTATAAAAGCAAGATGTATTTTAGATTTTGCATCATTTCCATCAGCACGACGTACAGTGAACAGCTTTTCAGCGGTTAATATCACAAGATGGCTATGGTTGTGGATCTCCAATGTTTTAAATTTTCGGATAATCAATTTATTGTAAAGGAACTTGGGCTGATTGAATTATATTCCCAACCTTACTCTTTTAAGATGACGAATTTAATATTTAAACCGCCTTGCGGGTGGCAGAATCTACCTTTCGAATATCGAAAGTTCAATAGATGGTGTATGAGGAATTTACATGGGATTTCGCGGGAAGCAGAAGACTTTTTATATGGAGAAATGAATGAGGTATTTAATTATACTTTCTGACATATCTCGTATGTGTTCCCGAAGCGTTTGAAAAAAAAGAGTGGAATCGTTGTTAAATTTTTCACATCTTGTAATCGACTTACAAGATCTCGGGTGTCTAGCTCTAAGATCGTTAGAAGCACCACAAACCAAAAGTTGTTTGGATTATCGTAAAAATTCTAAATCCTATAACTGTGCTTACCAAAACGCCCGCAAACTTGAGAAATGGTACCGTTCGAAGTACGGTGAAGATCCATCCGTTGATCAATCCATTTCTTTATTCTATCGCTTGGAAGATTTATCGAAAATGCGGACTGAGGATATCGTATGTCTCCAAAAGGCATTCATCCTGAACTATAGAAATAGCATTGATGCTGCATGAGATAAACTCCCTACACCACTGAAAAATAATGAAGATATTTGTGAATTTAAGCATTGTGAACAACATCATGCGATTTCTGGAAATGCAGATTGAGATTGTGTTGAAGGGGGTGGACCTATTCCTTTCAAAAAAATTTGTGTTAAATGTAGGCTTTGAATTGAATTGCAATAATTATATCAATATCTTGAGACAAGCATCAATATAATAGCTCCAATCGAATAGCTCTAATCGAAAACCATTTTAGTAGATTCAAATTAATGTAACGCTTTTCATTCTTCAGATATATTATTGGAGATGTGGATATTATTTTTGAAAACGGAATAATATAGAACAAGTGGTAAAAAAAATGGTTGATAGAACTCATGTTCATTTGATGTCATAAAACATTACACCTCATCTTACCTTAAAAGTTGAGAATAGTTCAAATTTCTCATTCCCATCTGAAATCCAAAATTCGCTTATCAACGGTCACTCGAATATTTGCTTCTTTCGTTGGAAACTAATTGTCTTTCTTTTTCATCATCCATCTTCTTCTCACAAAGTCCTCAAGAATATAAGAGTGCATTTTACTATGGAAAAGCGCAAATACTCATCTTAAGCTGTCTCAGAAACTTGAACGTGCACGTAAAGTTGAAGTGTGTTCGCGAATTTCAAAATGCCTATCATCACAGTGTTCAAGTGCCTAAGTCGTGGAGAATTTTGTCCGACGAAATGTTGCAATACCTAGCCATGATTCTTCAACTGGCTGATAACCCTTACGTGAACATTGCGTTAACAATAAATAGTGTTACAGCACAGTTTTACAAAAGTGCGGCAGGGCAAGTGATATTTATTCCTCTCGCACATCAATTTGGTGATATGTTCTCAGTGGCCATACCCTGCCACTTCCCCAGTACGTCTGTGACCTATCAGCAACAGCAAAACTTTCAGAAGATAATACGGGTAAAAATGATCTACCCTTGCCTGGCAATACATTGACTGCAATAGAAACTCAAGAATCCCCCCAAGACTACGATCAACCGTTGCCCTCACCAGAAAATGCTTCGGCTTATCATCACGGGCAATTCATTCAACATGTGATGGATGTAATGTGGTCTTCAAATTCTAACGTTACATATCATGAACTTCAAAATGAAAATAGTCAACCATCATCATCATCATCACCATCACAACAACCATAACAATATCAGCAGCAGCAGCAGCAGTAACAACAAAAGAGAGTAGATGATACTCCAGCGCCGAATTCTCCAGCTTCACATACATCAAAAATTTCATTGTACAGTGATGACATTGCAGTAGATCAACCTGAAGTATACGATGCCATCTATTCAACTGATCAAGACATGGAAGTGTAGGTAGAAAATGGAGAAATTCCAGTGCTATCGGATGGAGATCTCCCTTCACAGGATATTGTCGACGAATACCTGAATGAACTGATACGGGAAGGTAACGTAGTGCTGATGGATGAGGTGCTGCCCTCAAGATCAGCTATGATTTTAACGAGTAATGTTTGATATGTTTCTACCCAATGCCTCATCGGATATGGAATTGTTTTTGTTATCTGATAGAGACTGCGTGAATCTATCATCAAACGATCATCAAAACGATGATGATGAAAATGACGATGATGATAATGATTCTGCGTTCTCTTCAAATAGAGGGGATTCTTCATAGTAAGTTTTAAGGGTAAGTAAATAGTGGGCTATAAACCCCTCATTTTTATAGCTTATGATGATGATAATTATTTTTGAGGCAACTATCCAAAGAAAAACAATTCTAAAAATTATTGTGAAGTATGGTTAAGGTACTTTCTCAGTCACTTATACCTGATGAAAATTTTGCAATGTACTCAAGACGCGAAATTTGAATCACATGTTGTTGCATGCATTCAAAAACTATTCCCCAAATTTCAAATATTTTTTCGACACCCATTTTTGATATACGCATCGTCAAACATTCCATTATTGTGTTTTTTCAATTTTTGATGATACATATCGCAACAATTGGCGTGGAAAAGATCCTTAAAATTTTGGGAATTATTTTCAAATGTGTTCAACAACACATGAACCAACTTAGCGTCCTTATAGCACATTGCGAAATTTTACCGGGTATAAGTGACTGAGGATGTACCTTAAATGAGTTTATTTTGACGGATGTATAAAAACAGTTCAAAAAATTACTGCGAAGTGTGGTTAAATGAGTTTACTTTGACGGATGAAAAAAAAATCCTGCATCGCGTAGCAAAAATTTTAATGCTGACATGAATTTTTCTAGGCCCCTAAAATAAACCCACGTATTCCCTAGGTTAGAATTATACTATTGACTCAGTGGATCCGATAATCAATATAACAATTATTCTCCGTTTCAGATTTCCATATTGAGGGCGTTCATATAGGAAAATTTAATGATTGAACCAGATCATAGAAGCAATTATCAACATCAACAATCAGCAACATTCAACTAGTGGTCAACTGCGAAGGCGATAACGTGCTGAAGAATAAATAGCAAAACGGTCTCAAATTTTTTTAGTTTAATTTTTTTTTATTGAAATCATTCTTCGTAACATCAGTATAAGCAATTAAATATTATATCAAAGCAGTTATATATTGAAAATTGAAATTTATGATATGTATTATTGGGAAACGTCTGCATATTCTAATTAGAAATATTGTGTTCTCAAACGTTATGTTTGAATTGAGAATACAAATTTATTTACGTTGAATACACTAAATATTATAAAAGTTTCATTGAATGGATTCATTAGAATGTATGGGAATAATTTAGAAAAAATTAATGTCCAATATTTTCGGTGAAAACAAATCATAAGAGGCAAATTCAATTTTACATAAGAATTTCAAATCTACTGTAAATTGGTAAATTAGGATAAGTGCATTTTCCTTGAAAAAAATTGATCTTTTTTCGGTAAATTGTTTGCACAAATTAATGGGAGAGGATTTAAACGAATATATATACAGGGTGTTTCAGAAGTACATGTACATCTGAACACCCTAGGATCAGCGGGTGATTCTGAGCAGAAAAGTCCTCTTGCACTTTTTGATCAGACTCACCGCTAAAAAGTTATTGGCAATTAAGGGTGGGCCAATGGGGAGTGATATTTAAGCGGGCGCACATCCATGTGATATGCAGCATATGTGTGTGTGCCCGCCCCACCATTCTACGAGACAAAAGAGCGCAACGATATTGCTCTTTCTCTCTCTCTCTCTCTCTCTCTCTCTCTCTNGAACTAAATTACCCATCAATTAACCCTCTTTCATCCCTTAGTCTCTGTAAAAAATGGAAGAAACTGTCATGAAAATCACAGCGCAGTAAGAAAAATAATTGTTTTGCGGCGCACAGTGA
>NW_021680648.1:49475-61121 GCF_001412515.2 Diachasma alloeum
TCTCTCTCTCTCTCTCTCTCTCTCTCTCTCTCTCTCTCTCTCTCTCTCTCTCCCTCCCACCCTCCCTCCCTCTCTCCCTCTCTCTCTCTATCTCTCTATCTCTCTCTCTAAAATTACCCATCAATTAACCCTCTTTCATCCCTTAGTCTCTGTAAAAAATGGAAGAAACTGTCATGAAAATCACAGCGCAGTAAGAAAAATAATTGTTTTGCGGCGCACAGTGATTCCCGGTAATTAAAAATTCACCTGTTCCCTCCTAATTGAGATTAAGGGATGAAAAAAGAGCAATTCGACGAAGAATTGAATCCCCCAACAATTAACCCCCTTTCATCCCTTCATCTCTATAACAAAAAATCGAAACAGCCATGAAACTCAGGGGCCAGTAAGAAAAATAATTTTTTTCACGGCGCACACTGACTTTTCACTATTCGCCCGAGAATTAAAAATTCACCTCTCCCCTCCTAATTGAGATTAACGGATGAAAAAACGGTAGTTCGACGGAGAATTAAATTCCCCATCAATTAACCCTCTTTCATCCCTTAATCTCTGTAACAAAAAAATATAAACTGCCATGAAAGTCACTGGCCAGTGAGAAAAATAAAAGTTTCGCGGCACACAGTGACTCCCGGTAATTAAAAATTCACCTCTCCCCTCCTAATTGAGATTAAGGGATGAAAAAAGGGCGATTCAACGGAGAATTAAATTTTCCATTGATTAACCCTTTTTCATCCCTTAATCTCTGTATCAAAAAAATATAAACTGCCATGAATCTCACGGGCCAGTAAGAAAAATAATTCTTTCGCAGGGCACACTGACTTTTCACTATTCGCCCGCGAATTAAAAATTCACCTCTCCCCTCCTAATTGAGATTAAGGGATGAAAAAACAGCAGTTCGACGGAGAATTAAATTCCCCATCAATCAACTCTCTTTTATCCCTTGACCTCTGTAACAAAAAAATATAAACTGCCATGAAACTCATGGGCCAGTGCGAAAAATAATTGTTTTGCGGCGCACAGTGACTCCCGTTAATTAAAAATTCACCTCTCCCCTCCTAATTGAGATTATGGGATGAAAAAAGGGCAATTCGACGGAGAATTAAATTCCCCATCAATTAACCCTCTTTCATCCCTTAATCTCTGTAACAAAAAAATGTAAACTGCCATGAAAGTCATGGGCCAGTGAGAAAAATAAATATACACACCTCGCCATGGAAAACATCACACTCCCCCACGTGCTTGCCATCGGCGCGGAAGACAATCTTGCACGTGCGCGACGATGATCTCTGTAGTGAAGTGGTAAAACGAGGTAAGTGCATAAAATGGAATTTTACAGGAGAGCAAAAAAACGGCCATTTCATCGATACTGGGAAATTTAGTACAAATGACGCCGAATCTTTATTCTACTGTCCTTTAACTTTTTACCCTATTATGATAAAATTGCGGAATTAATCCTTTACGCAGTTTTAAGTAGTTAAGTAGTTAAGGGGGTCATCCCATGTGTCGAGTTGAAAAAATCGATTTTTTTTTACACTAATTCCATCTATATATATCGTAGAATATGCGTACGAAGTATTTTTTCGATATTCGAAGTCATTCGAAAGTTATAGCAGTGAATTGGGCCAAACACTCAATACCGGATAATGGTATGTGAATTCTTCGAACGTGTTTTTCTCGAAACTGCATTTTCGAAATTGGCTGACACGATAACTCGAAATTTACTGAACGGATTTCAACAAACTTTCGAAGAGTTACTCAGTAGATGTCTATGCATCTGCTGAACTAAGATAATTGCGATATCTAAACTATTTTTTTTTTTAAAGGAAATAGTCGAAAAAAACACCAAAATTCGTAAAAAAAAAATTCAAGAGCCTGCCAAAAATTCAAATTTTGATATTTTTGAAAAATCATAGTTCAGCAGATAGCTGAACCTTCACAGATTAAGAACCCGTTTTATTTTTTGATTTCAGATCATCAGCACTCTTGGAATCGTGTATACCGTTTTACCCCTTTTTTATGACTGACTTTGCCGCTGGATAGCTCGGCATGGGTCAATGAGTTTTGTCCCAAAAAAATAGAGTGTTATCTTGGAATGCCAATAAATATGTAGTAAAAATTTCGATGTTGTCACTTCGTTCATTTCCCCACAAAAAATTCCCAAATATAGCATCAAAAACCGGCCGCCACATGGGATGACCCCCTTAACTCGTTGGGTTATCACCAAAAAAAGCGATATGTTGACTTAGCACATGAAGAATGTAAATTTCACTAAGGGTCAAACGTTACGAGGGTCACTAAGAGGAGGGTCAAGCGTTACGAGGGTCACTAATGGGAGGGTCAAGCGTCACGAGAGTTACTAAGGGGAGGGTCAAACCTCACGAGGGTCACGAGGGTCAAAGGTCACAGCGGTCACTAGACGTAGAGTCAAACGTCATGAGGGTCACTAGGGAGAGGGTCAAACGTCACGAGGGTCATTAGAGGGAGAGGATCAAACGTCACAAGGGTCACTCGGGGGAGAGTCAAACATCACGAGGGTCACTAGGGGAAGGGTCAAACGTCACGGGGGTCACTAAGGGGAGGGTCAAACATCACGAGGGTCATTAGAGGGAGAGGGTCAAACGTCACAAGGGTCACTAGGGGGAGAGTCAAACGTCATGAGGGTGATTACATGGAACGTCAAACGTCCCAAGGGTCACGAGGTGAAGAGTCAAACGTCACGTGGGTCACTAGAGGGAGGGTCAAACGTCACAAGGGTCATTAGAGGGAGAGTCAAACGTCACGAGGGTCACTAAAAAAAAAGAGATATGTTGACTTAGCACATGAAGTATGTAAATTTCACTAAAGGTCAAACGTGGCGAGGGTCACTAAGAGGAGGGTCAAGCGTTACGAGGGTCACAAGGGTCACAAGGGTCACGAGGGTTACTAAGGGGAGGGTCAAACCTCACGAGGGTCACGAGGGTCAAAGGTCACGGTGGTCACTAGNATTGGTGCAATAAAACAAATTTCGAAAAAAATGCAGTTACCTCGTTTTACCACTTCACTACAGATCTGTTTTGCAAGGCTCGGCTGACACGAGAGTCAACTAGAAGAGTTACTTGAGGCATATAAAAAATCGCTCATAGCGCGGCTACTGAGGGGTTAAAACAGACAATTAGATTTGTTATTTTTAGTGACTCCTTCAATTTCAATCAACTTTTTTCAGAAATGAAAATTAGATTTTGGAATTTTGATTCTTAACTATCTCGGGATCTACTCTCAACTTTTCTTATAGTTGACAGTTGCATTTATTATTTTCTATTGTCTTTCAATAGACTCCATTTTTTTTTAATTAAGAGTTGGATTTTTGATTCTCAATTGTCTCACAATCTACTCTTAGCTTTTTTGAGAATTGAAAGTTGGATTTTTTTGTTCATGAAAATAGGATTTTTTATTCTTAATTCTCTCTCAATCTAGTTGAAAATTTTCGNCATGATTGACCAGGAGTCGATTTTCACATTTTTCGCTTTTTTTCGGCTCCTGTTCCTATTTAATTTTAAAAATTTTCATTCACTNCTCCGTACATATGTTCGTATGTACGTATCTGAGTTTTTTTTTCAAATTTAGTTTTTCGACCATCATTCAAAATATAATCGTCGAAATCTTCTCAATTATGGCTTAAATTTTTTTTTTTTTTGATGTTATGTCGGTCGAGTTCGAAGATAGCGGCGATCGCATCATTTGCTTTCAAATTATAGCCTAAAAAGCATTTAATCGACATTTAATGAGAGTTTAATTGCGACTTAATCAGGGCTTAACCAAGGTTTCGTCAAGGTTAAATCAATATTTAATCAACAGGTCCCGCGATCAACCCAAGGTTGATCCATAGTCAACCCAAATTTCACCCGTGGTCAAACCAAGGTTGATCCATGGTCAAGCCACGGTTGACCCATGGTTAAGCCAAGGTTGCCCCATGGTCAAGCCAAGGTTGATCCATGGTCAAGCCAAGGTTGACCCATGGTCAAGCCAAGGTGGATTCATGGTCAAGTCAAGGTGGACCCATGGTCAGGCCGAGGTTGACTCGTGGTCAAGCCACGGTTAACCCAAGGCCAAGCTAAAGTTGACCAAAAGTCAATGCAGAGGTGGCCGAAAGTTGACTCACGTTCAACCTTGATCTTGATCTTTCTAGGCTCTCATGATTGACCAGGAGTCGATTTTCACATTTTTCGCTTTTTTTCGGCTCCTGTTCCTATTTAATTTTAAAAATTTTCATTCACTAGAAATTTCATTTCAAATTATCGTTGAAAAAAAAATCGATTAAAATTCTCCTGAGATTAATTTTCAATTCCGAAAACGTTGATTGGAAATAAAGAGATCACCAAGAATTACCAATTTAATTGTCAATTTTCAAAACAGTTGATAATATTGAAAGGGGCTAGCATAAAATGCATTGTAGTCCTCGTTGCTCCAATCCTCAGCTAACTCTCAATTTTCTCTCAAGCACTTGGAAATTATTGAAACCCCAACTATCAGCTTCGTTCGCCAGCGTCATTCCTATAATTTTCTCGAAATCCTGATAATTGTCTTGGAATTTTCTCGAAAATCTAAGAATTTTCAAGAGCTGCGTATNTTTTAGATGGGCCATTTTGCTCTCTTTGTCATTTGTGTCCCCTGGCCCGTTTTGCCCCCATCCTGTTTTTCAAAATAACACTTGGAATNCTCAATTATGGCTTAAATTTTTTTTTTTTTTGATGTTATGTCGGTCGAGTTCGAAGATAGCGGCGATCGCATCATTTGCTTTCAAATTATAGCCTAAAAAGCATTTAATCGACATTTAATGAGAGTTTAATTGCGACTTAATCAGGGCTTAACCAAGGTTTCGTCAAGGTTAAATCAATATTTAATCAACAGGTCCCGCGATCAACCCAAGGTTGATCCATAGTCAACCCAAATTTCACCCGTGGTCAAACCGAGGTTGATCCATGTTCAAGCCACGGTTGACCCATGGTTAAGCCAAGGTTGACCCATGGTCAAGCCAAGGTTGATCCATGGTCAAGCCAAGGTTGACCCATGGTCAAGCCAAGGTGGATTCATGGTCAAGTCAAGGTGGACCCATGGTCAGGCCGAGGTTGACTCGTGGTCAAGCCACGGTTAACCCAAGGCCAAGCTAAAGTTGACCAAAAGTCAATGCAGAGGTGGCCGAAAGTTGACTCACGTTCAACCTTGATCTTGATCTTTCTAGGCTCTCATGATTGACCAGGAGTCGATTTTCACATTTTTCGCTTTTTTTCGGCTCCTGTTCCTATTTAATTTTAAAAATTTTCATTCACTAGAAATTTCATTTCAAATTATCGTTGAAAAAAAAATCGATTAAAATTCTCCTGAGATTAATTTTCAATTCCGAAAACGTTGATTGGAAATAAAGAGATCACCAAGAATTACCAATTTAATTGTCAATTTTCAAAACAGTTGATAATATTGAAAGGGGCTAGCATAAAATGCATTGTAGTCCTCGTTGCTCCAATCCTCAGCTAACTCTCAATTTTCTCTCAAGCACTTGGAAATTATTGAAAGCCCAACTATCAGCTTGGTTCGCCAGAGTCATTCCTATAATTTTCTCGAAATCCTGATAATTGTCTTGGAATTTTCTCGAAAATCTAAGAATTTTCAAGAGCCGCGTATGAAAAAATTTCATAGAAAAATCTAGCGAATTTGTTAGAAATTTCTAATGCAGTTTGTATTGAATTTTCTACTACTTTTTGACCGATTCTAGCAAAATGTTCAATAGAAAATATTCAATAGAAANGGCTCGGCTGACACGAGAGTCAACTAGAAGAGTTACTTGAGGCATATAAAAAATCGCTCATAGCGCGGCTACTGAGGGGTTAAAACAGACAATTAGATTTGTTATTTTTAGTGACTCCTTCAATTTCAATCAACTTTTTTCAGAAATGAAAATTAGATTTTGGAATTTTGATTCTTAACTATCTCGGGATCTACTCTCAACTTTTCTTATAGTTGACAGTTGCATTTATTATTTTCTATTGTCTTTCAATAGACTCCATTTTTTTTTAATTAAGAGTTGGATTTTTGANGTAATTAACCCTGGGCCAATCAGAGTTCAGTATTCAATAACATGAAGTACTTCCCAATTAAAATTACAGCGGTTATTGCCCCCTAGCTTTTGATAATTTCCCTCTAGCTCTGCAATTGTTTTTCTAACCAAATAACCGTGAAATATTATCCTGTGGAGTGAAAGAAAGTCATGAAAAAAGTCGAAATGAGTCGGTTTGGGAAGGATCCGATTACCAAAAATAATCCGTCGAATACTACTCGACCTCCAAAATTAATTGGACATTTCCCTCATGTTTTCCTGCGTATCAACGATCGGGATAAGTTTTGTACAAAAAATCCTTGCGCTGCGCGCTCGGGATTTTAATCTGCAAAACTTCTCCCTCTCGTTGCTACGTAACAAAACAATCGGGAAATGTCCGATAATTTTGAAGGTCTCGTGGTATTACTACAGAATATTTTTTGTTAAACATCTCAATAGAATCGGCCAAAAACTAATTGTGAGTTCAATAGATATCCAATAGAATTTTGTAACCAATTCGCTAGGTAAATATTTCTATTATCCCTCGATCACTCGCGCTCGGCCGCCAGCCTTCGTTCATCGCAGGGTTAGCGCAGCGCCGCTGGAGTAAACCGAGCGCACTGTTGCCACATTTGAAAGGCGCGCAGTGCGCCTCTCAAATGTGGCAGAGAATGAAGCTGTAAATGTAGCTCGCTTGAGTGGTCGACAGAGATTCACTCGCACCGGGCGGAGCGACGCGGCGCACTTTCCTGTCCGTTCGACATTTTTTTTTGTAGCTAAACGAATTTTTCGAAAAAAAAACCGACAATGCCAACGCTCAATAAAAAAATTGAACTAGGAACTCTAATTTTTCAGGATTTTTGAGCGTCAAGAAACACTAAAATATAAATAGACAAAAACAGGCGGCGCCGCGCTCATTCAGCGAGTAATTGCGGGTTAAATTTTTTCATCCGTGACTTTCTAGAAAACCCCAGCATTTTCTACAATTTTCTAAAAAATTGGAGAATTTCTTTGAATGTTTCAAAGAATCGGAGAATTCTCTCAAAAACTTTTTGAGATTTGAATGTTGATTATTTTTCTGACTCGGATTTCAGGCAATCAGAGCGCAGTATTTAAGGCTGTCAAACAGTTATATTTCGCAAATTTCTAAACAATTTCCGATGGAAATTCACTCGTAGCTTTTCAAATGATTCTCATCTTTCAACGCATTTCACGTTTAATATTCTGTGTGACAGATAAACAAAAAAGTGGGTTATAAATGTATGGCTGTGTAAATGTATCCGGATGCTGTTCACTGCACTCTGCTTGGCCGAAATCCGAGTGGAAAAATAATCCGTCAAATACCACTCGTGCTTCAAAATTAATCGGATATTTTGCGATAGCTTCGTTACCTAGGAACGAGTGTGTCAAATTTTGCAGAACAATCCCTCGTGCTTAGTACTCGAGATTTTAAACCTGCAAAATTTGACATAATCTGAATAATTTTAAATATCCGATAATTTTGAAGCACTAGTGTTATTACTACTGAAAATAGGATTTTTGATTCTTAATTATTTCTCAATTGTTTCAAAAAAGTTGAGAATTGGATTCTTGATTTTCAATTAACTCTCAATACATTGAGAGTAGATTGAGAGACAATTGAGAACCAAAAATCCAACTCTCATCTCTCAAAAAAGTTGAGGGTACATTCAGAGATACCTGAGAATCGAAATTCAAAAATCAAATTTTCAATCCCGATAGTGAAATTGATAGTAAAGAGGGCGACTGGCATAAAAAACATTTTACACCTCGTCACTCCAACTTTCAACTAACCCTGAATTTTCTCTCAAAAACCAGAAATTATCCAGAGTCCAACTCTCAACTTGGTCCGCAAGAGCCAAGTTTCCGAGAGCGTTCCAGAAAATTCTTTGGTTTCCGAGAAAATCCGGCGATTTTCAAAAAAAAATCGAAAAAATTCTTCAATTTTCTAAAAATTTTGAATTAATGTTGCAGTTTTCTAAAAAAATCGAGAAAATTATTGGGTTTTTGGGAACGTTCTAAGAAATTCTCCGATTTTCTAAAAAATTCATAAAAATTCAAGCTAATTCTCCGATTTTCTACTAAATTGCACGAGGTTCGCCGATTTTCTAATAAGTTCGGAAGAATTACGGTTATCTAGAAAATTCGATGAAATTCATCGATTTTCTAATAAATTCGGGGGAATCCTCCGGTTTTCTAGAGAATTCGACAAAATTCTTCATTTTTCAAGAAAATTCTCCATTTTTCGAGAAAATTCTCCAGTTTATTAAAGAATTTGCGAAAATTCTGCGTTTTTTTCAAAAATTGGAGGAAATTATCCAGTTTTCTAAAAACTCTGAAACAATTCTCCGGTTTGTATTTGAAAAATGAATTTTTGATTTTCAATTATCTCTCAATCTACTTTCAACTTTTTTGAGAAATGAAAATATGATTTTTTTGCTTTTGAAAATAGCATTGTTGCTTCTCAATGATTCTGAATTGGAGATGCAAAATGACAGTCACTTTTGAGATCGCGTCATGTGATCAAAAAATAATGGTCATGTGACGCACAAATCTTGTAACTATAAATGATCGTCACGAATAATTTCTAAGCAAATTGTTGTCAAACCAACTATATGGATACATGATGACGGTCAAACTCATTTCTAATTTGTGACTGTTATAAATAAAATAGCTTCATCTCTAGATAGATGGAAAATGACTGTAATTTTGATTTCAACATGCACATTAGGCTAATGCAAAATGAATTCAAAGATAAATTGATAATAAAAAAATGAGCTCGCATCTGTATAGATAAAAAATGACTGTCATTTTTTCTTGGCCAATTGTGACGGTCATAGAAGAGTGGGGAAATTGTGACAATTGTGGAAAACGTCTCGTCATATGACCGTCAATGATGGTCACATGACCGTCATATTATAGGTCATGTAATGCATTCGCAGCTCTATCTGAATCTTATTTTAAAAAACCCAATTCTCAACTCTGTGGAAAAGTTGAGTGTAAATTGAAAGACAATTGAAAATCAGAAATTCACTTTTCAAAATGCAAATCTGAAAATAAATTGAGAGATAATTGAGACTCAAAAATCCCATTGTCAAAAAAAAAATCCAGTTCTCAACTCTCAGAAAAGCTTGAGATTAGAAAGCGAAATTATTCAGAATCAATAATCCTATTTTCAACTCTAAAAAACAGTTGTGAGTAAATTGAGAGATAAATGATAATCAAAAATTCAACTCTCAACTTTTTTTGCGAACTGAGAGTTAGATTTTTTGTTTTTGAAAATCGGTTTTTTGATTAGAGAATCGGCGAATTTTCTCAAATTTTCTATATTGGAGCTTTTTCCGAAATTTAGCGCAAATACGGTGGTTTTCATGTGTTTTATTTTGTTTTTGACAATTATTATTATTATTATTATTATTATTATTATTATTATTACGGTGGTTGTAGGATGG
This sequence comes from Diachasma alloeum, assembly GCF_001412515.2. NCBI lineage: Eukaryota > Metazoa > Arthropoda > Insecta > Hymenoptera > Braconidae > Diachasma > Diachasma alloeum. The sequence continues at coordinate 59,013 of NW_021680648.1, forward strand.
TGAAATACGGAGTGTTGCTCCATTTCCACGAGTGGGAATGAGATACACGAATGCTTGGTACCCGTGGGCCCTTATCGTGTTACACTCCTATCTCGCTCGACAATCCTCAGATCGGTGTTTCAACATTCGGGGATTTCGGAGGCGTCATCTGGCACATTCCTGTGTAACTGAGGGAAACAGTATGGCGACAGCTGATCGCCTCATTTTTTTACAAGTCTTTTATGGGAATTAGCGGCGTCTAATTGCTTCGGAATAACTCGCGGAAAATAGTAAAAAATAGTTCACGGACTGGTAATTGGGTCTCCGGAGTGTGCAGTGTCTGTGAAAATTGGAATTTGTATTTTTATTTTTGATAATTACCCTCGCCATATTGACAGGGTGTCACGCTAGTGTGACTTGGCTAGGGGGGGGATGGTGGTGTTTTTTTTGGGTTATTTTCTAAATAATATTAAAAATATATGAACTCATTTTCCCCCCTCCAGAACCAATTACCACTCAAGCGGAATAAATTATCTGATTTTTGAAACAAAAATCAGATTTTTTAGTCAACCGATACAGTCATAATAACATTGCATCTAAAATGCTTTTTTTCGACAATTTTCTGAGGAATTTCCAAGGGACATGTCGGGCAAAAATCCGCCCAACCGGGCCTTAATCCCGAAAATCCCAGAGATCCGATCCGTGGGAAGCGCCAAAGACCCTTAGTAATTATCCGAACGAAAATCACTTCGGCCTAGTCTCGCGTAATAATTAATAAAAAGGAACTAGTTTTGTGTTAGGTGATTAGAAAAGAGTTAGTTGAGATTTGAATAATCGCGCCAGGTCGTGAGAGTCACGATTAATTGTCGTTAGATTCGCACCTTCGAGGGGCGTGTCCGCACCAATCAAAATTCGGGTGATTGAGAGGTGAATTCCGCGCTCTGAGGTATCTCGAGACGCTCGTGAGTTCGGCAGTTCGGCGTTGGCCCTTGACTTCACTGGAACTAGTGCCAGTACAGTGCCTATCTTAGGATTATAGTGCCCATATTTGGATTATTGTATCTAGACGATGGCGAAGAACACCCCAAAGAGGGGTAAGAAACCCAAAGTGAGTTTTTAGTTCGGTCTATTTATTTTTTCCGAATTCATTTCGGTCTTTAGTCATTCGACTACGGGGCCTTCAGCCCCCGTACGTCCCATTTTATTCCGTTAAAACGGTGATTGTGAAGAATAATTCAATTGTGAGGTGCCGATCCCCCCCCTTTTTCACTCATGATTGGGTGGTTTTCGTGATTTTTTGGTGTGTTATGTTTGGTTTTTATGAATTTCCAGCCCATTCTCGCTGGCGTATACGCCGTGTTTCTCGAGGGGGAATTCCCCACCCCCCGCTCGACGCCACTCAGATATCCATCCACGTTTACACGTGGTTTTTCTCGCTTCACGCGAGCATTTTAGCGTTTAGAATTCCGCTCGGGGATTAACTAACCTGAGGCGGCTAATTATTTAGGGAAAATAATTTTTTGGTATTGTTGTCTTCGGTAGACTCTCCCGAACATTTCGTCTCAGGGTTCGTAATATTTGACTTTGCCATTTTCGATTTATGGCAAGTTGAGTTTTGTGGAATTTCAGCCGTTTTGGCTGGTATGAAAAATCGATGGATGAATACGGGCTCCTCTCTCTCGCTCTCATAGTCGCTCGCATACTTTTCCCGCCAATTCTCGGAATTCTCGAGTATTTAGGGATTAGCGTATATTTCTACTTTCCCCAAATGTTTATCTCGGCATATTTGAGGTATTTATCGATGATATTAATTTCTTCGAAAATTTTTTGTCAGATTAGACTATTTTCTTTCAGAGTGCAAAATTAATGTTATGATTATTATTATTGTCAGTATTGTTAGTTATTATTTGTGGATTTTTATTATTTTTAATTTTTTTTGAGGTAATTGAAATGTCTTTTGACGGTTGGCTTCCGGATGGATGCCGCGTTGAGTTTCAGCATTGCGCCGACGTTTCGCAAACATTGTAGTCTGCATCTTCAGGGCTATGAGCTCCGATTCTGAGCTCCGATGTGTGGGGGCAGTCCTTATATACCTTCCCTTGTGGTGGTGGGAGAAGGGGAAGGGGGGGG
>NW_021680648.1:62558-71423 GCF_001412515.2 Diachasma alloeum
ATTGACCAGCTGATCAATTAAAAACATATGATTGGCTGACCCCCCCCCCTTCCCCTTCTCCCACCACCACAAGGGAAGGTATATAAGGACTGCCCCCACACATCGGAGCTCAGAATCGGAGCTCATAGCCCTGAAGATGCAGACTGCAATGTTTGCGAAACGTCGGCGCAATGCTGAAACTCAACGCGGCATCCATCTGGAAGCCAACCACGTCATTAATAATGGCCGCGAAAGCCTCAAAACTATGAAATGTCTTTTTTTTGTAAAATTGGTGATTCTTGAATTTCAATAGTGAAACCAGTAAGGATAATGTCGATCTCCTTCTTTTTTGTTTACTGTTTCGTAGTTTGGACTGCCCCATTAACCCGTTTCCACATGAAATCCACCCCTCTCTCCACAACCTAGCACACTGAGCGTACCAAGAACCGTTACCTTTCCCCAAAAATCTAGTTCTCTCCCTCTTTTTTTGTACGTTTTAGAGTTTTTGGAATTAGTAGAGTTGATTTTGTAGATTCCTCCGGTTTGGTAATTCCGGTTAAAAATTACCTGGCGCCCATAGATTTCTGCATTTTTGAGTTTAATTAGATTCAGGGGTAGAAGGGCGAAGGTAATAGGCATTCTAACCCCCATGAAAGATGTCACGTTACAACTTTCATGTACACCAAACAACCGAATCTCTTTATCTGATTAATGTCAAAGCTATGTTTCGGTGCAAACTCTTCTAATGGAGCTTTCATTTCATTGGATTTGTGAGGAGTTCGATTATGTGCATATACAGCGGCAGACAGGGCCAGATCCCACATGTTTTCTGGCAATTTCGCGTCAAACATATACATACGGACCTTTTTCTGGATTTTCTGGTTGTATCTTTCTGAGACGCCGTTATGTTCCGGAGTGTCCGTACTCGCCAGTTGTAATTCCGCACCTAATTTTTCAATACCTCAACTTTATGTCCTCCGATAAATTCTGTCCCTTGATCTGACTTAAGATAACAGACCTTCGCGTCGTAACCCAACAAGTTCCTACAACTCCTGACAACATTTCAAAACACCGACCTGTTTCATTTTTCGCTGTCATCGGGTATGTCATTGCAAATCTCGATTTATCCTCAATGAAGACTGATATAAATCTGTATTCTTTCTGATATGTGGTTGGAGATATTGGCCCCATTACGTCAGAGTGTATTACTTGTAAAGGTTTTGTTGCCCGAGTTCTTAGTTTGGGGAATTGCAATCTGTTAAATTTAGAAGCTAAACAAACCTCACAATCCATTAATGACTCGTCAAAAATCACGTCTCTTAATTCTTTGTTATCCGGCAATTTTAATTGAATAGTTTGAGATATGCTATTGAAGCATGACCAAACTTTACGTGCTACAGTAAGGCATTCTTATGATGACTACGAAGTTTATCGTTATCATCCACAAACGTATCAAAAGTCTCGTCACTTTCGTAAAGTTTCACCTCATCTGCATTATTCATTTTCCTGTCCCAAAGTGAGAAATCAAAGTTCGAGTGTATGAGAGGATAATGTAACGAGATTTTCTCGTTACGGGTTGAAATCCCCTTAAAAAAGAAATATGAACTCTTAACTTAGTGAAGAGAGACAGTTAGTGACATCTAGAGGCGGCTGAAGAAAGCCGCGACTAGATGAACTGTGCGACAAACCGATGAAAGACCTAAGGCATAGCGCTGATGGGTGACACCGCGACCCCTGGAGGTCTGGAGGACGTTACTAGACTATCGCTATTTTGGAATTCGCCCAGCATGTGCTAGGGGAAAAGGGGCCGACATACAGGGCGATTCCATAGGCTATGTCAGAGTAGACTAGGGACCAACGACCAGGTGAGAGGACTGGTGCTCCCGGGATCCCGTCGGTTTGAATGGTGGGGATAGGGTAACGGAATGACCTATCGTCGCTGAGATATCCAGACTAGGGGGAGAAGGCCTTAGTAAGATTCTGAGTTAGTCGAACGCGGACGCTCGAGCGGGGAAGTCGAAAGGATTTCTCCGATATGTACTGTGGTGTTGGCTTGAAAGATGGCCACGGGAATGGTGGGCGAATAGCTCAGCGCGGCCAGGTGCATAACTGATGGTAGCGAACGTAGAAGGATGCTCCTGCATCCCCCACAAATGGAAAAAGAGTTATTTCGGAACTCTTAGTGACGACTTTGTTGGTTCCGGCGTTGTCCGGCTCGGCGAAACAAATGTCGTGCGCATTGGCCCGTGGGTCTGGAGTAGAGATCGTCCTCCTGTCGACCCGACCATGTGCCGACATTCGAGTACCCGGTGACGGTGACGCGCAATGACCGAAGCGGTAACTGGTGGCCGAGAGAGTGGGTGGTCGTGAAGTGGGTNGTTCCGGCGTTGTCCGGCTCGGCGAAACAAATGTCGTGCGCATTGGCCCGTGGGTCTGGAGTAGAGATCGTCCTCCTGTCGACCCGACCATGTGCCGACATTCGAGTACCCGGTGACGGTGACGCGCAATGACCGAAGCGGTAACTGGTGGCCGAGAGAGTGGGTGGTCGTGAAGTGGGTAACAGTGTTCCACTTTGGTCGGATCAGCCTCTCGGCGTCCCAGGCTCTGAGGAATCCCAGCTGATTCGCATTTAATTCTGAAAACCCTCCCGAGTCGAAATACTCGGGAGGCGAAAGCCTATTGAGAGAGTGGAAAACCCTCCAGGACGAGAGTGAATTCACTTTACATGGATGATTAGGCCGTGAGGCTTAAAGTCCAGCCTGAAATAGTGGCTGGTGACGTTTGGCATAAGATACTCCTGGTGGACCTCGCCCACTCTACCGTGTCACACTGATGCTAGCTGGGCAACCCTTTGCCCGGCCACAGAAGTCCTCTGAGTGGACGAGTTTGCCTCAGAGGCCGGTTTTCGTCGAACCTCCCGTGAAGGTTCGGCTGGCGCCCGACTATTGAGCGATAGAGACGGCTAAAAAGTAGTTTGGATTTTTCCTGGGTGAACAACCCGGGAAAATATCCTTACAAAATGACGCCCGACGTGGGCCCACGCCAATGGAGTAGAAATAAAATCCTGAAAAGGGGAAAGTAGGAAATTATCGCGTAGATGATATGAGGAGAAAACCCCTGAGACCTCGGTAGGACCGAAAAGTTCAGAAATGGATCCCGAAAAGGGAGCCAAAAAGAAGACAGAGAGGAGTCGCACTGGAAAAGTGACGACCTCGGAAAGTAGTGGTGGAGAATCCGAGGCTGAAAAAGTCTCGAGATCGAAACCAGAGAAAAAGGGGGTGCTCTCGAAGGAGGAGAGGGCTAAAAGGCCAATCAGTCCGCTGACGACGGATTGAAGCCTTCCCTTGCCGAAAGACAGGCCAAGCCAGGAGGCCGAAAGGTCCTCAGAGGACCTAGCCTCTCGAATGGCGATACTAAAAATCTTCGCTGAGGAAGCGAAGAAGCTAGAAGAGCAGATCCGGACTTCAGGACTGATCGGAGCTGCAGCCCCTCCCCGCAGAGGGCGAGGGAGACCGAAAGGCAGCAAAACCACTACCCGAAATGCTAGTGGAGCTACGACGCCGACGGAAGGAATTCCGGGCGTGAGGGTAACAAAGGCCACGCCAACGGCTGAGGAAATACTTGCTCAGGTGCAAAAACTGAGCAGGGAACTGAGGGGACAATTGGGGCCAGCAATGGCCAACCCTCAACAGAAGGTCCGAGAACCAGAGCCTGAGGTTCCGAGGCAGTCTCCTACAAATCCTCCAGGGCGAACAGCCCTAGGAAATGATTATGGGAGAAATGAATGATACGCACGCCGCAGAGAGCGTCGTAGGCAAATCTCCGAGTCGAGTACTACGGGGAGCGATTTTTACGGACGCGAGGATCGTAAAAATCGTTATGAGAGCTCCAGCAAAGCCCTAGATTATTTAACCAGGTGGGGCATATCGTTCTCTGGGGAACCAGATGAAGACATGGAGGATTTTATCTCCGCAATTGACGATGCGAGAGACGCAATCCGCGTTAGGGAAAGCGATCTCGTAAAGATGCCGAAAGGGATCCTCAAGGGGAACGCCCTCACGTGGTATCGCTACGTGGAGGTTTTCTCTTGGGAAGACGCGTGCCATGCCTTCCGTGAAAGATTCGGAGCGCTGAATTTCCAGCAGGCATTGCACAAGGAAATTTCCGATCGCCGGCAAGGCGCGGAGGAAAGTGTAGGAGCGTTCATAGCAAATATGAACGGCTTGTTCAGACGCACTCGATCCCTGTGGTCCGAGGAGAAGCAGCTAACGTACATCTACAACAATATGTTGCCGAAGTACATAGTTGGCTACACCCTCGGCCCCGCGTCGAGATTAAAAGAATTGGAGAGGCACGCTTTACGTCAGGAGAAATTAATTCTCTCCGAGCTGACGTGGCGACCCCCTCCAAAACCAGAACATACCCTGTGCCCAAGCTTCGCATACCGAGGTCCGAGCTATGTCCAAAAAAAGCTCGAGCTTAGGGAATAAAGAGTCGAGGCAACACAGGGGTTATGAGAAGCCATCTCTGAGGGCACTCGAGATGGAAGAGCACAACGAGCCCATAGAGACTGTAGAAATCATCTATGACGAGCTCGAATTTCAGGAAACTGAAGCAGCACACGCCTTATACAGTCGTGATGCTCCTTCAGGGAGGGCTGGACGTGCTCGTTTCACCAGGCACTTGTTGGTGTGTCGCAATTGCGACCGAGTAGGCCACACGTTCAGGTTTAGCACCGCCGAAAGAACCGAATTTTGCTACGGATGCGGTGCCAAAGGCGTGCACTTGCCAAAGTACCTAAAATGCCGTCGAACAAACGGGAAACCGGCAGCGTAAATGACGAAAATTCGTCTGCGCCGCCGGAAATCTCGGAGAAATTGGAAAGAAACCCAGTGGAAGAGGTGGAAAATTCCTCAGAAACTGTAGGAAGGGAGATGTCAGGGCAGAATCATAGCCCAGAGGTCGCATTTTGTACAGACAAAGGGTAAAAATGCCCGCGGCAGTGGCAGAGAAGTCTCGAGAGGAGAGGAGAGCGGAAAAACTCTCTCTAGAATCCCTGACGGACCCCATTGCATTGTCATCGCCAGAGATGAGCTCTGATCTGGAGTTTATCAACTAGGCGATTAAAGAAGGAAAGACATTTACCGTTCACGTGAATACCGAAATTCATTGAAGGAAAATACGCGCTCTAGTGGACTCAGGGGCATCTCGTACCTTCGCTGGAGAAGCGGGGATCGAGCTGCTGAGCGAGCTAAGTATTAGTGCGAGAAGAATACCACCGAGAAGAGTTCCAGTGGCGAATAGCCAACTAGAGGTGGTAAAGTGGGCCTCTAAAATATTTCTGGTATTAGGGTGAAGACCCGTCACGATTGAAATTCTTTGAATGGCTTCGCTATCCGAGGATTTCATACTGGGATTGGACTTTTCGAGAGAAGCCCGGATGGTCATTGATTTCTTTGATCAGTCCTGGTTCTTTAGAGACAAACCTGACGAAACATTCAAGTTTGTCTCAGTGGATTGAGCCTGCCACATAACTGTGTGTAACGGCTTGAGGGTACCTGGAGAAGAGCAACATAGCCAGCTCCAGAGGCTCCTGGATGAAAAAATTCCAGTGCATGAAGAAAGTCCACAGATTTCCAAGCTACCACCCCACAAAATTGACGTGGGAGGACACGAACCTATCCGACAAAGGGTCAGAGTCCTGTCTGAACACATTAAACTATCAATGTGGAAGGAAGTAGATGAGATGCTCCGAGATGGAGTCATCAAGCCATCACAAAGTGACTGGAACAGTCCCGTAGTGATGGTTAAGAAAGCCAGCGGAAAATATCGGTTTTGTATCGATTTCCGCCGGGTAAATGAGGCAACGAAAAAGGATGCTTACCCAGTTGCAAATATGACCGGCATCCTTGATGAGTAACGACAGGCCAATTATATCACGACACTCGACTTGAGTGCCGCGTATTGGCAAATACCGTTGGCGGAGGACTCGAAAGAGATCACTGCCTTGACGGTACCGGGAAGAGGGTTTTTTCAGTACGAACGCATGCCGTATACGGACTGACAAATGCACCCGCTACCCTCCAAAGAGCTCTGGACAAATTAATCGGTCCAGAGATGTATCCCCACTTGTGCGTGTACTTGGATGATATCATTATCGTCTCGAGGACATTTGAGGAACACCTCACGTGGTTGGGAAAGGCCCTCGATAAATTGAGAGATCACGGTCTCACCATAAATCGAGGAAAGAGTGTTTTCTGTCGTTCCGAGGTGAAATACATCTGATTCGTCGTGAACAGTCAAGGACTACAAGTCGACCCAGAGAAAATATCGGCAGTCGTGGATTTTCCCGTGCCGAAGAATCTGAAACAGATTCGTCGTTTTCTGGGAATGGCATCCTGGTATAGACGATTTATACCAGAGTTTGCAACCATAGCTTAACCGCTGACACTTCTGACCAAGAAGAATCAGCCGTGGTTATGGAAAGAAGAATAGCAAGACGCTTTCGAAGCGCTGAAAAAGCACTTAACTTCGGCTCCAACCTTTGCTTGTCCCGATTTTTCACTGCCGTTTACCCTGTAAACGGATGCGAGCAGTGTGGGACTTGGTGCTGTACTCACGCAAGTACAGGATGGACAAGAGCGAGTTATAGCTTACGTTAGTCGCTCAGTAACGGGCTCTGAAACAAAATACACAGTGATCGAGCAGGAATGTTTAGCAGTTGTGTGGGCAATTATGAAGTTCCGCTGTTACTTGAAGGGCTACCCCTTCATAGTAATAACGGAACATAGCACCTTAAGGTAGCTTCATAATATGAAAGACCCGGCTGGAAGGCTAGGGAGATGGAACCTCCGGTTGTTAGAGTATGATTACAAAATCATACACCGGAAGGGCGCGCTTCACCATGTACCTGACGCCTTGTCACGCGCACCGGAAGGAGCGATGGAGTTGGTCTCGATGGCGGCAGATACGGAACATCAATGGTATCTCCGGCGCTGTCAAGACGTAGAGAGAATCCCGGAAAAATATCCTACGTGGAAAATTTCCGAAGGATTGTTGTACCACCTGAGGCTGAAAACAATTGCCTCAGTGGACAATCAAGACTTGAACGAGTGGAAATTAGTTCTCCCTCGTGAAATGAGACGTGCTGCTATACGCGAATGCCACGATTTACCGCAGGCAGGACATCAAGGTGTTGATAAGACCTGCCAACGCTTGGCCAATCAATATTATTGGCCAGCGATGTTTGAGGACGTGATGACGTACGTAAGTGCGTGTCACAAATGTCAGCGCTGCAAAGTGCAACAGCAAGCCCCGATAGGCCAGATGGGACCTCGCGCAATCGACAAACCCTGGTCGAGAATATCGGCGGATATTATGGGTCCCTTTACGCGTAGTAAAGTAGGACACCAGTATATCCTAGTTATCCAAGATTTCTTTACGAAGTGGATAGAAGTGCGACTGTTGCGCAGAGCAACCGGTGCGACGATACGGAAAGCATTGGAGGAAACCATTATTTATCGATGGGGAGCTCCACGAGAATTGCTGACCGATAATGGGACCGAGTTCGTAAATAAGGACTTGAGAAAGTTGGCTGCTTCAACTAATATGAAGCACCGAAGAACGCCGCCGTATCACCCGCAAACAAACCCCGCTGAAAGAGTGAACCGTTTGCTAAAAGCTATGATACGAGCGTACGTGGATCAGGTTCACCGTGAATGGGACTGTCATCTGGATGCATTTCGTTTTGCATATAATACATCCCAACACAGTTCCCTGAAGGCAATCCCGGCTTTCGTAAATCTCGGGCGAAAATCAGAGCTAGCGAATTCGCTGCGACGAAAGCTGGGGGGAGAGGTTGAAGTTGAAGAAACTCTACCAGAGGCCTGGGTCGAGCGCATGAAGTGCCAGGACACCCTCAGATTGGCCTTTAGGCATGCATTGGCGGAAGCTAATGATCGCCAGGCACAAAGTTATAATTTGCGCCGAAGGAGAGGTGAATTGGAGGTCGGTGAACTGGTCCTAGTTCACGGCAACGAGCTGTCGAGTGCTGCAAAGCATCATTCAGCGTCCTTGAACAAACCGTTCAGTGGACCTTTCGTGGTGACCAAGAAACACTCCAGAAACTTTTACCAAGTTTCTGATATGACAGGTCGTAATGCCAAAGACTGTGCTATAGTGGACATGAAGCCCTATAGGGAAGCTTTGGAGGACCCCCCGAATGAAAAGTCAGAAGGAGAAGAATAGTTGCTCCTGGAGGGTCTTTGACTTGAAACGTCTAGGTTTCGGGTCGAAACTTCTCTTAAGGCGGGAGGTATGTAACAAGATTTTCTCGTTACGGGTTGAAATCCCCTTAAAAAAGATATGTGAATTCTTAACTTAGTGAAGAGAGACAGTTAGTGACATCTAGAGGCGGCTGAAGAAAGCCGCGACTAGATGAACTGAGCGACAAACCGATGAAAGACCTAAGGCATAGCGGTGATGGGTGAAACCGCGACACCTGGAGGTCTGAAGGACGTTAGTAGACTATCGCTATTTTGGAATTCGCCCAGCATGTGCTAGGGGAAAAGGGGCCGACATACAGGCTGTCCAACTGGGCGATTCCATAGGCTATGTCAGAGTAGACTAGGGACCAACGGCCAGGTGAGAGGACTGGTGCCCCCGGGATCCCGTCGGGTTGATTGGTGGGGATAGGGTAACGGAATGACCTATCGTCGCTGAGATATCCAGACTAGGGGGAGAAGGCCCTAGTAAGATTCTGAGTTAGTCGAACGCGGACGCTCGACCCGGGAAGTCGAAAGGATTTCTCCGATATATACTGTGGTGTTGGCTTGAAAGATGGCCACGGGAATGGTGGGCGAATAGCTCAGCGCGGCCAGGTGCATA
>NW_021680648.1:71506-72823 GCF_001412515.2 Diachasma alloeum
AGAAACACTCCAGAAACTTTTACCAAGTTTCTGATATGACAGGTCGTAATGCCAAAGACTGTGCTATAGTGGACATGAAGCCCTATAGGGAAGCTTTGGAGGACCCCCCGACTGAAAAGTCGGAAGGAGAGGAATAGTTGCTCCTGGAGGGTTTTGCTTGAAACGTCTAGGTTTCGGGTCGAAACCTCTCTTAAGGAGGGAGGTATGTAACGAGATTTTCTCGTTACGGGTTGAAATCCCCTTAAAAAGATACGTGAACTCTAAAATTGAGACATGAGGCGACATCTAGAGGCGGCTGAAGAAAGCCGCGACTAGATGAACTGAGCGACAAACCGATGAAAGACCTAAGGCATAGCGGTTATGGGTGAAACCGCGACCCCTGGAGGTCTGGAGGACGTTACTAGACTATCGCTATTTTGGAATTCGCCCAGCATGTGCTAGGGGAAAAGGGGCCGACGTACAGGCTGTCCAACTGGGCGATTCCATAGGCTATGTCAGAGTAGACTAGGGACCAACGGCCAGGTGAGAGGACTGGTGCCCCCGGGATCCCGTCGGGTTGATTGGTGGGGATAGGGTAACGGAATGACCTATCGTCGCTGAGATATCCAGACTAGGGAGAGAAGGCCCTAGTAAGATTCTGAGTTAGTCGAACGCGGACGCTCGAGCGGGGAAGTCGAAAGGATTTCTCCGATATATACTGTGGTGTTGGCTTGAAAGATGGCCACGGGAATGGTGGGCGAATAGCTCAGCGCGGCCAGGTGCATAGCTGATGGTAGCGAACGTAGGGGGATGCTCCTGCATCCCCCACAAATGGAAAAAGAGTTATTTCGGAACTCTTAGTGACGACTTTGTGGTTTCCGGCGTTGTCCGGCTCGGCGAAATCAATGTCGTGCGCATGGGCCCGTGGGTCTGGAGTAGAGATCGTCCTCCTGTCGACCCGACCATGTGCCGACATTCGAGTACCCGGAGACGGTGACGAGCGATGACCCAAGCGGTAACTGGTGGCCGAGAGTATGGGTAGTCGTGAAGTGGGTANGTGATCGGATCAGCCACTCGGCGTCCCAGGCTCTGAGGAGTCCCGGCTGATTCGCATTTAATTCTGAATACCCTCCCGAGTCGAAATACTCGGGAGGCGAAAGCCTACTGAGAGAGTGAAAAAGCCTCCAGGACGAGAGTGAATTCACTTTACATGGATGATTAGGCGGTGAGGCTTAAAGTCCAGGCTGAAGTAGTGGCTGGTGACGTTTGGCATAAGATACTCCTGGTGGACCTCGCCCACTCTACCGTGTCACACTGATGCTAGCTGGGCAACCCTTT
>NW_021680648.1:72862-100362 GCF_001412515.2 Diachasma alloeum
ACCCATTGTCCAGCCAAAAAGTCCTCTGAGTGGACGAGTTTGCCTCAGAGGCCGGTTTTCGTCGAACCTCCCGTGAAGGTTCGACTGGCGCCCGACTATTGAGCGATAGAGACGGCTAAAAAGTAGTTTGGATTTTGCCTGGGTGAACAACCCGGGAAAATATCCTTACAATCTAAAGTTGATTTGGGATTCTCTATACTACACAAATTGTCATCTCGTCCAAATTCATTTTGTTTACTCTCTATCGCCTCGGTTGATGATTCTACAATTTGTTCGCCACCCTCAATTGGGATTTCCTTATCCGAAACTTCATCCAGCTTAGGTGTGACACTACGCATCATATATTTTCTTATCTCAGTCTCACCTCCTACCATATTAGCTATAACTCGTCTAGTTGTATTCTTCTGAAATTGGTTACTGACCTGACTATACTTATTTATTTCCAAATCTATAATCCCATATGGTTTTCTATACACACCAGAGATGAATAACTCATTAGAAACTGGGTTAAATATGTCTATTCTTTGTCATCTCGATAAATACCAAGACCCATTTCTCTAAAACGTTTTAATGACGGTAAGTTAGCTTGAAGAGCATTAGCAAATATAACCTCGTCTATCATAAATTTCTTTCCATATAACAATTCAATTTCTACCTGACCTACTCCCTCCGTTTTCAAGTCCGCATTTTCATTTTCTTAGCACATTTAATCACATCCTTTGTTTGCTCGTCAACAGACTTGAATATTAGCTTCGAATTTGTTAAGTGCTCAGTGGCACCAGAATCTGCTAGAAATTTAGTGATAAACCTATTTTTTCGGATATTTGCACCTACATGCATTCATTGCCTGACCTACACATGATTCATCATTCACGTCTATGTATTTTTCTGAATAGTTCATAATTGAATTACCCTTTTATTTGTTATCTATTGTTGAGGTTTTGCTTGAGGCTTCCTTACTGGTTTCTGTATTGACTTTGGATTTAGTATACTTGTGATTTTCTCTGTTTACATGATTGTTAAATCTACCACTTTGCGCACCCCCAGGGCCACTCGCACCACTTAATTTTCTCTTCAATGAGCCAATTCTACGCCCAGATTTACGGAAACCTCTTCCCCGCGAATTGTTATTTTTAGTATCTACTTTTGACTTGTATGCCTCACCAGATTTTCGACACTCTTTGGCGGAATGACCATAGTCTTTGCAACTATAGTAAAGTCTTCCCTTTCCTTGGCCTAGACATTCTCGACCAAAATGACCAAAACCTCCACACTCGAAACATCTCGCACTTTGAGCTGCAAAGTTTGCGGTTCTTACCACACCGCTGTTAGACTCGTCCTGTTTCCTGATCGCTACTTCCTGTCTCATAACAGTTTTCAATTGGTCATAAGTCAGAGGTGGCTCATTTTTTATTTTGGCTGAGGACTGTAACAACTGCACCGTTGGTACAGACTTAATAATGGCATTATTAAACGCGTCTCTTGTCTCCTCTTCAGACTGTAAGGATATCTTCCCTGGTTGTTCAACCAGGAAAAATCCAAACTACTTTTTATGCAGTCTCTATCGCTCAATAATCGGACGCCAGCCGAACCTTCACGGGAGGTTGGACGAAAACCGGCCTCTGAGGCAAACTCGTCCACTCAGAGGACTTCTGTGGCCGGGCAAAGGCTTTCCCAGCTAGGATCAGTGTGACATGGAGAGTGGGCGAGGTCCACCAGGAGTATCCTATGCCAAACGTCACCAGTCACTATTTCAGGCTGGAAATTAAGCCTCACGGCCTAATCATCCATGCAAATTGAACTTACACTCATCCTGGAGGGTTTTTCACTCTCTCAGTAGGCTTTCTCCTCCCGAGTATTTCGACTCGGGAATGTTTCAGAGTTAATTGCGAATCAGCCGGGGCTCCTCAGAGCCTGGGAAGCCGAGAGGTTGATCCGACCAAAGTGGAACACTGTTACCCACTTCACGACCATCCACACTCTCGGCCACCAGTTACCGCTTCGGTCATCGCACGTCACCGTCTCCGGGTACTCGAATGTCGGCACATGGTCGGGTCGACAGGAGGACGATCTCTACTCCAGATCCACGGGCCCATGCCCTCGCCATTTGTTTCGCCGAGCCGGATAACGTCGGAAACAACTAAGTCGTCACTAAGAGTTCCGAAATAACTCTTTTTTCCGTTTGTGGGGGATGCAGGAGCAACCCCGTACGTTCGCTACCATCAGTTATGCACCTGGCTGCGCTGAGCTATTCACCCACCATTCCCGTGGCCATCTTCCAAGCCAATACCACAATAAATATTGGAGAAATCCTTTCGATTTCCCCGATCGAGCGTCCGCGTTCGACTAACTCAAAATCTCACCTTCTCCCCCTAGTCTGGATATCTCAGCGACGATAGGTCATTTCGTTACCCTATCCCCACCAATCAACTCGACGGGATCCCTGGGGCACCAATCCTCTCACCTGGCCGTTGGTCCCTAGTCTACTCTGACATAGCCTATGGAATCGCTCAGTTGGACAGGCTGTACGTCGGCCCCTTTTCCCCTAGCACATGCTGGGCGAATTCCAAAATAGCGATAGTGTAGTAACGTCCTCTAGACCTCCAAGAGTCGCGGTTTCACCCATAACCGCTATGCCTTACGTTTTTCATCGGTTTGTCGCTCAGTTCATCTAGTCGCGGCTTTCTTCAGCCGCCTCTAGATGTCGCTTCATGTCTCAATTTTAGATTTCACGTATCTTTTTAAGGGGATTTCAACCTGTAACGAGAAAATCTCATTACATACCTCCCTCCTTAGAGAGGTTTCGACCCGAAACTTAGACGTTTCAAGCCAAAATCCTCTAGGAGTAACTACTCTTCACCGTCCGACTCTTCAGTCGGGGGGTCTTCCAAAGCTCCCCTATAGGGCTTCATGTACACTATAGCGGTGTCTTTGGTATTAGTACCCGTCATATCAGAAACGTGGTAAAAATTTCTGGAGTGCTTCTTGATCACCACGAAAAGTCCATTGAATGGTTTGTTCAAGGACGCTGAACGATGCTTGACAGCACTCGACAGCTCGTGGCCGCGAACTAGGACCAGTTCGCCGACCTCGAATTTACCTTTCCTTCGGCGCAAGTTATAACTTTGTGCCTGTCGATCATTAGCTTCCGCCAATGCATGCCTAAAGGCCAATCTGAGGGTGTCATGGCGCTTCATGCGCTCGATCCAGCCCTCGGTCGGAGTTTCTTCAATTTCGCCATCTCCCTCCAGCTTTCGTCGCAGCGAGTTTCCTGTCGCCCGAGATTTACGAAAGCCGGTGTTGCCTTCAGGGAACTATGTTGGGCTGTATTGTATGCAAAACGAAATGCATCCAGGTGACAGTCCCAATCACGGTGATACTATTCTACATACGCTTGTATCCTGGCTTTTAGCGAACGGTTCACTCTTTCAGTGGGGTTCGCTTGCGGGTGATACGGCGGCATTGTTCAGTGCTTCATATTAGTTGAAGCAGCCACGTCCTTCAAGTCCTTGTTTACGAACTCGGTTCCATTATCGGTCAGCAATTCTCGTGGAGCTCCCCATCGATAAATAATGGTTTCATCCAATGCTTTCCGTATCGTCGCACCGGTTGCGTTGCGCAACGGTCGCACTTCTATCCACTTCGTAAAGAAGTCTTCGATAACTAAGATATACTGGTGTCCTACTTTACTACGCGTAAAGGGACCCATAGTATCCGCCGATATTCTCGACCAGGGTTTCTCGATTGCGCGAGGTCCCATCTGGCCTATCGGGGCTTGCTGTTGCACTTTGCAGCGCTGACATTCGTGACACGCACTTACGTACGTCATCACGTCCTCAAACATCGCTGGCCAGTAATATTGATTGGCCAAGCGTTGGCAGGTCTTATCAACACCTTGGTGTCCTGCCTGCGGCAAATCGTGGCATTCGCGTATTGCGGCACGTCTCATTTCCCGAGGGAGAACTAATNGGAAATACGTGGCATTCCCGTATAGCGGCACGTCTCATTTCACGAGGGAGAACTAATTTCCACTCGTCCAGGGCTTGATTGTCTACTAAGGCAATTGTTTTCGGCCTCAGGTGGTACAACAGTCCTTCGGAAATTTTCCATGTAGGATATTTTTTCGGGATTCTCTCTACGTCTCGACAGGGCCGGACATACCATTTATCTTCCGTATCTGCCGCCATCGAGAGTAACTCCGTTGCTCCTTCCGGTGCGCGTGACAAGGCGTCAGGCATATGGTGAAGCGCGCCCTTCCGGTGTATGATTTTGTAATCATACTCTAACAACTGGAGGTTCTATCTCCCTAGCCTTCCAGCCGGGTCTTACATATTATGACGCCACCTTAAGGCGCTATGGTCCGTTATTACTGCGAAGGGATAACCCTCCAAGTAACAGAGGAACTTCATAGTGGCCCACACAACTGTTCAACATTCCTGCTCAGTCACTATGTATTTTGTTTCAGGGCCTGTTAATGCTTCAACTCGCTCTTGTCCATCCTGTACTTGCGTGAGTACAGCACCAGTGATCTCTCAACTTGTCGAGGGCCTTTCCGAACCACGTGAGGTGTTCCTCAAATGTCCTTGAGACGATAGTGATATCGTCCAAGTACACGAACACGTGGGGATACATCTCCACTCTCCTCTCCTCTCGAGACTCCTCTGCTACTGCCGCGGGCATTTCTACCCTTTGTACCGCAGTTTCTTCAACCTCTAGGCTATGATTCTGCCCTCAGATCTCCCTTCCTCCAGTTTCTGAGGAATTTTCCGCCTCTTCCACTGGGTTTCTTTCCATTTTCCCCGAGACTTCCGGCGGCGCAGATGAATTTTCGTCACTTACGCTGCCGGTTTCCCGTTTTTTGCACGGTATTTTGGGCATCCTGGCAAGTGCACGCTTTTGGCACCGCATCCATAAGAAAATACGGTTTCTTCGGCGGTGCAAAACCTGAACGTGTGGCCTACTCGGTCGCAATTGCGACACACCAACAAGTGCCTGGTGAAACCAGCACGTCCACCCCTTCCTGCAGGAGCATCACGACTTCCCATGGCGTGTGCTGCTTCAGTTCGCTGCAACCCGAGCTCGTCATAGATGACTTCTCCAGTCTCTATGGGCTCGTTGTGCTCTTCCATCTCGAGTGCCCTCAGAGATGGCTTCTCATAACCTTTGTGTTGCCTCGGGTCTTTATTCCCGAAGCTGGAGCTTTTTGGACGTAGCTCGGGCCTCGGTATGCGAAGCTTGGGCACAGGGCATGTTCCGGTTTTGAACGGGGTCGCCATCTCAGCTCGGAGAGAATTCATTTCTCCTGACGTAAAGCGTGCCTCTCCAATTCTTTTAATCTCGACGCGGGACCGAAAGTGTACCCAACGATGTACTTCCGCAACATATTGTTGTAGATGTACGTTAGCTGCTTCTCCTCGGACTACAGGGGTCGAGTGCGTCCAAACAAGCCGTTCATATTTGCTATGAACGCCCCTACACTTTCCTCCGCGTCTTGTCGCCGGTCGGAAATTTCCTTGTGCAACGCCTGCTGGAAATCCAGCGCTCCGAATCTTTCATGGAGGGCGTGTCACGCGTCTTCCCAAGAGAAAACCTCCACGTGGCGATACCACGTGAGGGCGTTCCCCTTGAGGACCTCTTTCAGGATCTTTACGAGATCGCTTCCCTTAATGCGGATTGCGTCTTTCGCATTATCACTCGCGGAGATAAAATCCTCCACGTCTTCATCTGGTTGCTCAGAGAACGATATACCCCACCTGGTTAAATAAACCAGGGCTTTGCCGGAGCTCTCATAGCGATTTTTACGATCTTCGCGGCTTTAAAAATCGCTCTCCGTAGTACTCGATTCGAAGGCTTGCCTACGACGCTCTCTGCGGCGTGCATATCGGTCATTTCTTCCATAATCATTTCCTGGGGCTATTTGCCCAGGCGTATTTGTGGGAGACTGTCTCGGAACCTCAGGCTCTGGTTNTCACGCGTCTTCCCAAGAGAAACCCTCCACGTGGCGATACCACGTGAGGGCGTTCCACTTGAGGACCTCTTTCAGGATCTTTACGAGATCGCTTCCCTTAATGCGGATTGCGTCTTTCGCATTATCACTCGCGGAGATAAAATCCTCCACGTCTTCATCTGGTTGCTCAGAGAACGATATACCCCACCTGGTTAAATAAACCAGGGCTTTGCCGGAGCTCTCATAGCGATTTTTACGATCTTCGCGGCTTTAAAAATCGCTCTCCGTAGTACTCGATTCGAAGGCTTGCCTACGACGCTCTCTGCGGCGTGCATATCGGTCATTTCTTCCATAATCATTTCCTGGGGCTATTTGCCCAGGCGTATTTGTGGGAGACTGTCTCGGAACCTCAGGCTCTGGTTCTCGGACCTTCTGTTTAGGGTCGCCATTACTGGCCCCAATTATCCCCTCACTTTACTGCTCAGTTTTTGCACCTGAGCAAGTATCTCCTCAGCCTTTGGCGTGGCGTTAGTTACCGTCACGCCCGGAATTCCTTCCGTCGGCGTCGTAGCTCCACTAGCATTTCGGCTAGTCGTTTTGCGACGTTTTGGTCTCCCTCGCCCTCTGCGGGGAGGGGCTGCAACTCCTATCAGTCCTGAAGTCAGGTGCTGTTCTTCCAACCTCTTCGCTTCTTCAGCGAATATTTTCAATATCGCCATTCGAGAGGCTAGGTCTTCTGATGACCTTTCGGCCCCTTGGCTTGGCCTGTCCTTTGGCAAGGGAAGGCTCCAATCCGTCGCCAGCGGACTGATTGGCCTTTTAGCCCTCTCCTCCTCCGAGAGAGCTCCCTTTTTTTCTGGTTTAGATTTCGAGACTTTTTCAGCCTCGGATTCTCTACCACTTCTCTCAGAGGTCGTCGCTTTTCCAGTGCGACTCCTCTGCGTTTTCTTTTTGGCTCCCTTTTCGGAATCCATTTCTGAACCTTTCGGTCCCGCCGAGGTCTCAGGGGTTTTCTCCTCCTCTCCCACTTCCGTTTGCTTATTCAGCAAATCCTTCTTTGGTGCCATTCCTAGCCCAGGGAGTCTTTCGTAAGTTCGGGAGGCTTATTCAATCTCTGCCTTACGACAGAAACGAGTTTTCTGGGAGCTCTGTAGCTCCTTTTATACTCTGCAGTCCCGAGTGGGAGGTGCTCCCTACTCTCATTCCCTCTCCGAGTATGTGGCACCCCCTTCTTTGGGTCGGCGGCTACTTTCGAGGCTCTTTGGGGAATTTTACTTACCCAGTAAAAGCCCCTATCAATCCCCAGGATCATCTAGTGAGTATTCCCGAACGAACTCACTAGTTCTGGGCGATTATCCGTATTGTCCGTATCTTTTCCCGCCATTTCGGACGTTTCAGGACATTTCTGGAGGTATTCCATGTCTTTTCAGTCACTTTTCCCCCTTCTTTGCTCTTTTATTGGGCTTTTCTTTATTTTTGTATTTGAAAAATACTCCATTTCCCGCCTTTGGCGGTACTGTGGGGTTTTTTCCAATTAAAAGATCCCTTCTCAGCGTTTTCAGTATTTTTCAACTGAGGTCGCGCTATCTAGTGGCATTTCTCGCCAACCGGTACTTTCCTTATCAACCGGCAAGGAAGATTTCCATTTTACCGACTGCCATTCAACTGTGGTGGGTTACCGAGAGTTGTTACTTTTATGGGGGAGGCACTAGATGGCGCCTACTACCCGATTTGCATGCAAATGTGAATGATTTGTTTGTTTTGGGGCTTTCGCCCCTTTCCTTCGTCGGTTGTACACTTTCGTGGTCATACCGACGTATCTTTATCCTGGTCATTTTGCAAACCGAGGACCTTCGTACATTTTTGAGAAATAAAATTTCCCAAAAAATTTATCCGTGGGGTTTTTCACCCCACTTGCCTAGGGGCATTCCTCCATGGTCTCCTCCTCTGTTTTTCCCCTAGCTTCAGAGGGGATTGTACCCTTCTTGTCTGCCTCCTCCTGGAGTCAGAGCTTCGCAGCTCGCTCCAGGTTTCTCCTCTCTTTCGTTCGGAGTTTGCAGGGCC
Source organism: Diachasma alloeum (assembly GCF_001412515.2). Lineage (NCBI taxonomy): Eukaryota > Metazoa > Arthropoda > Insecta > Hymenoptera > Braconidae > Diachasma > Diachasma alloeum. Next base: position 80,874 of record NW_021680648.1, read on the forward strand.
TGACACTCCACTCCCGGATTTGCCCTGCGGGGTGTCTCTCAACCCTCTCGGCTGGGGGTTGGAGTCTTTCGCTCTGCATAGCTCACGGGTATTTCACCACGTGCACTGATCTTAATTTTCGTCTCCGGGGAGCGTCGAGAAATTCTCACGTCTTGTCGCGTACGCGGTCAAAACGGAAAAGGACGCTTCCCGTGGTCATTTCCCCCAATTTTACAGGTGTTGGGGTGGGGGCATTAGGGCGCGTATCAATTTGATTAAGCACCGCCGGTGGTCCCCCCTAGTGACCTGAACTCCGACCTAAATTTCCATATTTAGGTAGTCGTATTGAATACCCTTGATTTACATCAATCAGAGGTGTCAATTTCATTTTCCGCGCGATTTGTCCGTCGCGTGGCTCGCCCCCACGGGCGGCAACCGTACCGCCGACACCTGCAGTCGGTAATGCTAACCTTCTTCAGGATAGTCTTCTTTACTGGGCGTTGGTAAATGGGTCGTTCCGCATTTTTGCATACTTACGCGAGGAGAATTCAATTTTGCAGAATTTTCACCGTTTTCAGTCACTTTCTGCGATTTTCGGGTCGAAGAAAGGAAATGCCCCGCACCTGAGACCATGCTCCCCCGGGTGGCGAGGAGCAGCACTCAGAGCAGCAGGAATAACCACTCCCAAGCGAAAAATCGATACTTTCGAATTTTCATCCGGGGAAAATAAACTCGTTCTCTCAAGGTCATCTCCCCCGGGTGTCGAGGAGACAAAAACCCCGAGTTTCTGAGAAAATCTCCCTACGGAAAAAATTTCGGACATTCCGAATCCTATTTTTCCCTTTTCACGGAATAAATGAAATTCGTTACATTCGAGGGGAATCAATTTCTCGATTCTCCTCGTATTATCTGTACAATAATTTCCACTTACCCATATTTTCACGGTTTCCTTTCTACTCCATTGGCGTGGCCCCACGTCGGGCACCATTTTGTAAGGATATTTTTTCAGGTTGTTCACCCAGGAAAAATCCAAACTACTTTTTATGCCGTGTCTATCGCTCAATAATCGGGCGCCAGCCGAACCTTCACGAGAGGATCGACGAAAACCGGCCTCTGAGGCAAACTCGCTCACTCAGAGGACTTCTGTGACCGGGCAAATGGTTGCCCAGCTAGCCCTCAGTGTGACACGGTAGAGTGGGCGAGGTCCACCAGGATAATCCTCTGCCAAACATCACCAGCCACTATTTCAGGCTGGAAATTAAGCCTCACGGCCTAATCATCCATGCAAATTGAACTTACACTCATCCTGGAGGGTTTTTCACTCTCTCAGTAGGCTTTCTCCTCCTGAGTATTTCGACTCGGGAATGTTTCAGAGTTAATTGCGAGCACATTAACTCTGAAACATTTGAGGAATGATTCAGAGTTAATCAGCCGGGACTCCTCAGAGCCTGGGACGCCGAGAGGTTGATCCGACGAAAGTGGAACACTGGTACCCACTTCACGACAACCCACACTCTCGGCCACCAGTTACCACTTCGGTCATCGCACGTCACCGTCTCCGGGTATTGGAATATCGGCACATGGTCGGGTCGACAGGAGGACGATCTCTACTCCAGACCCACGGGCCCATGCGCTCGTCATTTGTTTCGCCGAGCCGGATAACGCCGGAACCAACAAAGTCGTCACTAAGAGTTCCGAAATAACTCTTCTTTCCGTTTGTGGGGGATGCAGGAGCATCCCCCTACGTTCGCTAACATCAGTTATGCACCTGGCTGCGCTGAGCTATTCACCCATCATTTCCGTGGCCATCTTCCAAGCCAATACCACAATATATATCGGAGAAATCCTTTCGACTTCCCCGCTCGAGCGTCCGCGTTTGACTAACTCAGAATCTTACTAGGGCCTTCTCCCCCTAGTCTGGATATCTCAGCGTCGATAGGTCATTCCGTTACCCTATCCCCGCCAATCAACCCGACGGGATCCCGGGGGGACCAGTCCTCTCACCTGGCCGTTGGTCCCTAGTCTACTCTGACATAGCCCATGGAATCGCCCAGTTGGACAGCCTGTAGGTCGGCTCCTTTTCCCCTAGCACATGCTGGGCGAATTCCAAAATAGCGATAGTCTAGTAACGTCCTCCAGACCTCCAGGGGTCGCGGTTTCACCCATAACCGCTATGCCTTAGGTCTTTCATCGGTTTGTCGCTCAGTTCATCTAGTGGCGGCTTTCTTCAGCCGCCTCTATATGTCGCTTCATATCTCAATTTTAGAGTTCACGTATCTTTTTAAGGGGATTTCAACCCGTAACAAGAAAATCTCGTTACAAGACAACGGGGTGGCATCACGTGAATTTTCGTCGTTACGAATAGCTTCTTCAAATTTATCGCAAAACTCAACAGCTGTGCATTTATTCTTATCATATCTCATGCTTGTAATTTCCAGTCTTACAGAGTATGAGGAAATATTGTTCTCAAATTTCGTGATTTCTTTGAGTTTGTTTCGTATTTCAACAGGATCTTAAATTGATACTACTTTAGAATCATAATCTTTATCTATATGATTAATTAATATATCTCTCACTTTGAATTTATGCTCGTCCAAAGTCTTTTGATCTCCTTTGAATTTTAAACTATTATCTATAACATGTGAAAGTCTGTGAAATTTTACTTCTGATTTGAAATAATCATAGAAATGTTCATATCGAGTATTTTTATCTAATTTGTAATCTCGTTTAACTGATGGCTCCTTGTCTAATAAATTGAGTTTAAGAGTTTCAGCAATCACATCACCATTGCTATTTTTGATGCTTCCACTATTTTGATTCAGTTCTTGTGGTTCTAGATTTACAAAATGTCTTTTAACAATGTTCTGAATTTTGTGATTTAACTCCTCATCCTCGTCATGCTCACCACCATTATTTGTTAAATCTGACCCATTTCTTACCTCATCATAGTCCTCATTTTCAGCCCATGTGCATAGTTTCCCCAGACTTTCTTCGATGTTGGAAAGTCTTTCATTTCGATCATTTTTCACTTCGTTCACCTCATTTCTCATCTCTTTGATACTCTCCATTAGAAAGCGACTTGTGTTGCTCTGAATATTCACAACTTTGACAAGTGCACTGGTCACCGAGTCCAGTTTTGTAAAAATTAATTCTGGCTTGTCTTGGACTGGAATTTCAGTTCGCGATTTATTAGTATAATTCTTCGTTGGATCTTTTGGGTAAATTTGTTCTGGGTACTTTATTTGAGCTTTTGGTTCTAGGTATTCAATACTTTTAATTTGGGGTTTATTCTTACCTGTTTTGAGAGCATCAACTACTACTGACTCATCACTATCTCGTCCGGCCGGCACACCTGATCTTTTCTCCACGTCCTCGTCATTCTCGTCAACCTCATCGCCCTTACCATTCTCTTCAATTTTCTCACCCCCGTCCATGCTCTCCACATCATCACTCTTCTCTCTGACCTCAGTAGTAGTTTTTGGATGTTCCTNCTTCGTTCACCTCATTTCTCATCTCTTTGATACTCTCCATTAGAAAGCGACTTGTGTTGCTCTGAATATTCACAACTTTGACAAGTGCACTGGTCACCGAGTCCAGTTTTGTAAAAATTAATTCTGGCTTGTCTTGGACTGGAATTTCAGTTCGCGATTTATTAGTATAATTCTTCGTTGGATCTTTTGGGTAAATTTGTTCTGGGTACTTTATTTGAGCTTTTGGTTCTAGGTATTCAATACTTTTAATTTGGGGTTTATTCTTACCTGTTTTGAGAGCATCAACTACTACTGACTCATCACTATCTCGTCCGGCCGGCACACCTGATCTTTTCTCCACGTCCTCGTCATTCTCGTCAACCTCATCGCCCTTACCATTCTCTTCAATTTTCTCACCCCCGTCCATGCTCTCCACATCATCACTCTTCTCTCTGACCTCAGTAGTAGTTTTTGGATGTTCCTCATAAACTTTAGGCATGATGGGAGGTGTGTTGGTTATAAGTATATCTCCATACCATTTTGTCAGTGCTGTCCACTGATTCTCTGACATCATATTTTTACCTGTTAAAAATTAATTTACTTTATGATTAATTAATTATAATCTGATGAAAATTATATGATTTGCTCCGCTGCTAACGAGTTGAACACAAACATTGTCATCATTAGAGCTTCGAACACAAATGAGAAATGTACACAAAGACTAATTTGTGCCCAAAGGTCGATCAGTTCGATCAACCGACGTACGCTCGATCGGTCTAATCAACCGTATGGAACATCCTGATTTCAGATATGATTCTGAAAATATACATATATATATTGTAACATGATAAAAATCATGTACTGTTCCTCGCCTGAACTGACCGCGGATCATGGGGGGAAAATTAGTCGTTTACCCCAGCGAGGAGTCGGATCACCCAGAGCCACAGCTGTCAATTTATTTTTATTTTTTTATTTGACTATTTTCCTTCTGTCCATCATTCTATCGAACTCGGTCGATCGCGCTCACCGTGGGTTATGTGAGCTTCGAGACGAGGGGAGTGGAGCGGAGCCTCGGGGAGAGCTACAAGACGGCGCGATAGCTGAGGAGCAGCACACCGACGAGCACGCACACACCGAGTCTGGGAGACTCACACCACGTAGGACGCGAAAGACGATCGTAGCACGCCTGCAGCGATCTCAGGTCTCCACGTGCGAACCCCCACCACCTCACCGATGGATCGGTGGCACACGGCCGTCCAGTAAAAAACCGATGTTACAGCATTGAGGGAGCATCGGATTATGTTGGCTTCTGCGCCGCTCAACGCGGATCACATCCACCGACCGCGAGGCGCAAGTTCCAGTTTCTGGGACTGAGGAATTGGGAATTAGGACCATTTAAAATGCGAAAGTCAAAAATTGTCGAATCACTTGGATTCTTCGCGCTCATCACGTGATCGGGTGGGGGTAGGAGAAATTGAGTGGTTCGTCGGGGCGATGTACGGCCCCGACGAACACTCTTCGCTGGGATTTAGTTCAATAAGGTCGCTCTGCGCCATTTAAGTTTTTTTCGCTCTTCGAGCTTATTTGATCGACGGAAGTAAAGTACGTGGTGGTGTTGTGCCCGTTGGTTCCGGCTTTATCTTCCGACGTCGCCGTACTGAGGGTCCAGACGAGCCTGCCTGGTGTTTTCGCGAAATCACGGTGAGCGTCTATTTTCCTTGTGAGTGCACGCATCTTTCCAGTAGGGAATCCACTCCGGCGCCCATTTTGGGGCCGTTTGAGAATGTGCTAGAGTCTGCTTGTGACGCGGCACTCTCTAGCCTCCAGCTACTTCTTGATTGATGTCCTTATTAGTTTCACTACTTCATTGTTGTTACCAATCTTCTTTTGTGGGGAAAACTAATCCCAGCTCATTTAATACGTCGACCTTCACCATTAACTTTTATGTCGTGGCTCTCGCGTCGTCGTCGCTTGCGGGTGATCCTCGCGTCTTAGCGTCTCCCACGCATTCTTAAGATTATTATTATTTCTCTTCATTAATTAGCATCGCTAGGTCAGTTACATTTTTTTTTTGTTGTATAGCATCTTTGCTCGTGGGGGTCCTCTCCTGCACGTGTACAGAATTCTACCGAAACTATCGTATGTACGAAGGAAAGATCACATTTGATTTATGATTTGGAAATACAATTTTTTGTGTGTTTTATAAACAATTGCATTGTTGTGTACGCTCATTGTAGCCTGTTCCCACACGCCTCCACGGTTATCTGAGCTAGTCGTGGAATGCGACTCAAAGGTATTTTATAACTAGTATTTTTTTTTTAATTTAAATTTTAATTCGAATTTTTGGTGCTGGTTTAAGTTGTGATAAGATTTGCTAGCCAATATCCTCTGTGACCGCGTTATCTGACGGGTGAAAATCCTGAAAAGGGTTTTAGGGGTGTCAAATAAGCGTAACAAATAAGAGGGGGTAAATTCAATTAAATAATGTGTTTCCAATCAAACTCACAAATAGATAGTGTGGCCTTTTGACTCTTATCTAGGGGGAGGGTAAGGCCAAGCGACTCGAACACGCGCAATATCGGGAAGGCTCTAATTAACAAATAAGGGAAGAATTTAGTCGTGTCTAGGGGTGTCTCGACTCTTACAATAATTATCTCACTGGGGGGTGGGGGGAAGAAACGAAAGTGTGGGCTCACCGCTGGGGGGACGGAACGGGAAGATAAGGCTGCAGAAATAGTGACTGGGAAAAGGGGAAACTAACTCGTACTCACAGGTTCTCTCGATGCTGGGGAACTGTCCGGGGTAATGAATACCTGGGCCTTCTCGGGAGCCTCTCCAGGGGATGCTGAGCCTCCTCTCCACCTCAGGGTCTCCTGGTGTATCTCTCCGATGTGGGATGAAGTCCAAGATCCTCCAACAATCCTCTTTACGCTCTTAGGGCTCTCTGGGCATAATTGATGCGACGCGTCAACTGGGGCAGTCGTGAGACGAGTGGCTTTCCTTCCCGTCAACGTCTTCTTCGCAGGGGGCAGATCGAAGTGGGCCACGAGCGGAATCGTCATCCGCTTTCCGGGTGCCTGAGGTGAAGGGGGCGTTCTTCGGCGTTTCTTCTTGGGGTGCCGGTGTTCCACTTTTCGTTTAGGGCCGGAACTGTTCTCCATCCTGGGGACTCATCGTTGCCGGTCGAGGGGGACGGAAGGGTGAGGTGGGGAGGGAACTAGAGTAGCCGTGGGGGGAAAGATAAGGTAGCCAGCGGTGGCCAAATATATAGTATTAGGGGGCAGTGTAGTTGGGGGAGATAAAAAGTATAAAAATAATGAAAAATAAAAAGGTTGCCTCGTCATACCTCACAAGCACTCAATCGCATCCATTTCTCATTTCTTTCTCATCCTGCCCTCTCATGAATTCACGTCAACTCACAATGTTTGTAACACTTGATTTTGTCTGTTTTCATAAATAGAGTATCCTCTATCACCTCGAGAACAACATCTTCTCCTCTGTGAAATTCGTCAAATCCGAAGAAAAAGGTCAAATTCCTCCACAACTCCCACAAGTCGTCACCTGTGGTAATTTTAATCAAATTAATGATTTGGATTCAATTTTAAACAATAGAGATTTTGAGTTATTCATCTTTTCTNCACAAGTCGTCACCTGTGGTCATTTTAATCAAATTAATGATTTGGATTCAATTTTAAACAATAGAGATTTTGAGTTATTCATCTTTTCTTTTTCTCGTCGGGTTTGGTTGGAACACGTGCTCTCATGCATGAGCACTATTTTATGTATTACTACGCGTCGCCATCCCAGTGGACTCGACTTTATGTGTTATATGCTCGTCTCCATCTCAGTGGGCTCTACTTTATGTATTACTCCGCGCCGCCGTTCCAGCGACGCACCCACCACACCAGCCGACCCCTCTCACCGCTCGTCCCTCATCAAATTCCTTATCTTTATTTTTAATGTTTTTCAGCTCACCAACTCTCCTAGCTCATCCCCATATACATGAAAAACTTGATTCACGTCATTGTTTTAATTTAATTTTTCCCAACTTTTTAATTGACTTTTATTTAGGCTTCTAACGAAAATTGTTTTAGACGCGGCGGTTACTCATGGTTCGCGGCTATTTTTGTGTCCGGTTTACTCGTTGTTCCCGCCAAGCTCTCGGGATGATGCAATTTCCATTGCCGTCCTGGAGATGGTTATTTCTTGGATTTTTCATTTTCTTTTTGTTAATCACTTTACTTACTCATCGTCTCGTCTTGATTTTCCATTTTTTCTCGTCCCTCTGGCCTCGAATCACACTGCTCAATTCCACGTGGTAATCCTGGCTTCCACTTGGGAGTTTTTCCTTTTCACTTATACACAGTTTTATTCACAGTTTCTTTTATTGCGCACATGAAGTGTGACTGTCGCCCATAACCTGATAGATTATGCGGGATTGGGACACAATAAATTAACACACTGTATTCGTTAAAAAAGGTTTATTATAAGGTACGTCTCTCTCCTCGCGTGTAGCGTCCAACACGTCTCGAACAGGAATGTGTAGTTCACACGTTACAACCGACCTGGGACGAGATCTGCGCATGCGCACGATCTCGTCCTCCCTTTTTTAGTGTACATTGATATGTCCTATACCATAGATTATATATATATATTAAGGACCAGGAGCTGGAGTCCTTTTCCAACAATTAGAATTGAAATTTTTTTTAATCATAAAGGTTAAAAAATCATCTTTCAAATATAATAGATTATTTTTCAGGAGAATTGATTATTCAATTCGCTAGTTCAGTTGAAGAATAGGTATTTTTTCATTTTTAAGATGTGATACAAGTGCTTTGGTGTTAGTGATTCCTCTCCTCCTGTCTCAAAACCTGCGATGTACTTTCAAAGTCCTGAAGACCAAGTCCTGCGCCCAAAAGAATAATAATTTTCTATGTCAATTTTTTCAATTTTTCGTGCTAAAAAGCTACTAAAAAGTCTTCATGTGGACCAGTAGATTTTTCATTGTCTTTAAATTCTGACGTATTCATGCAAAATAATTTTATGATTGAATTGTTTTCCCTATTTCATCTTAAAAAATGAATGTGTTCTGTTTCATTTTTCGAATTTTCTTTTCGTTTAAATTCCTCAATAGGAGAAGGAATGGAAATATAGTGAAAACCAGAAAAATTCATGCCATAGAATTAGGACAGACGGTAGGATATGGTTGAGGGGAAATTGTGGCTTTTTTTTAAAGCGATATTTCTTGAGGATCTCTCTGAAAATTTATGGCAGGATATTTCTTGAGATCATGGTTTGGGGTGGGGGGGCAGGGGGTTAGTGTGGTTTTTGGAAAAGTTTCTAGAATTTTTCATGGCATCGAATAGCTGGGACTAGGGAGTCGCTGGGTTTCCGGATGGATATTTCTTGTGGTCGTTCTTGCAATAGTTTTCAGTATTTCTTTTCTGTATTGATCAAGAAAATGACTAGGGAGAAATGGCCGATATTTCTAGCGGATATTCATCATGATTGTTTGTGAGATTTCTGCATGAGAATGGTCAAGGATATGGTTAGGGAGAGATTTCTGGGATTCTGAGAGGGTATTATTCTGGGTTGTTTTCGGGAGATGGATGAAGGGTCTAGCTAGGGAGAGAAGTCTTGGGGTCCATGGAGAGCATTTTTCTGAATTTCCTGCTGCATTTGAAAAAAGGGTGTATTTAGAGTTTCTCTATAAGATGGAGTGAGAGTACGATGAGGATGGAGAGGTTTCTGAGATTTTGGCGGATATATTGCGTCATAGTTTTCGGAATGTCTCCATGCGATTAGTGGAGGAGCGAATAGAGCATAGAATAATTTAATGATCTATGAGGAAATCTACTCCGGTTACACCAGATTGATAATTTTCTCCAATTTTTTATCTAAACAAAAAGGAAAATTTTCAATTTTCAGTCCAAAAAAATCTTTTCGCCACTGACGTGTCAAACGCTCGGTTTTAGAGGCCTGTCGGAGGTTGTAAAACAGTGCGTCAGGGGATTCAGTGCCTCAGGCATTTGGACAGTGCCTGAAGCACTCCCAGCCTACTCTGATACCAACGTGAAGTTAACCTTATAGAGAACAGCTCCGCGCATGCGCCCTAACCAATAAAATCAGCGGTCCTTGTGTTTTTGTGGTGTTACAGCAACATCAGTAATTATTTATGCCGATTAAAGACAAAAGTGCAAATACAAAATAATTTGAATGGATTTAGATTTTTATAGATGAATTATTATTTTGAGATTGTTTCTCTCGAATATATATTAAAGAATCCTACAATGGAAATTGCATATTTCATTCCATTTGAACAAAAAAATATTACTCTTTTTGATCAAATTCAACACTTTTTTTCCCTGGCTTTTTTCCTTTTTCACTTTCCAGTTTTGATAAAAAAATAATTGAAATAATCGGATAATTGATTTAATTTTCATTTCATTATCACATCTTTTCATTTTCATCTTTTCTTTAAATATTTGGTTTTTCTTCAGTGGGGGGGGGGGCTTTGCCCCCATCCCCCAGCAGGGGGACCCCGCCCCCCTATATTCTCTCTCGCGCCCCCTCCTACACCCCCTTCGCCATTTTGAACCTCGCATTTGACACATCTGTGACAAAAAATACTATTTGATATTCGGTCGTTACGTTTGGTTTCAACGCATTTCACGATCTTATATCAAAATATACCAGTAGTAAGTGTCCACGATTGGCGAATTTTTTTCCAGGAATCCCCCCCTCACCCCTCTTTTTCCAAGAAGTGCACGTGCACGTCCGCCCTTCCCCCCCCCCTCGGCAGCATGCCTTTTGAAGAGGACGTCGGCGCGCTGGGGGGGCCCCCTGGGGTGCAAGGCCTTAAAGTTGGGGTCCAAGGGTCACAGGAAGTGGGTGGGGGGTGGAAAATGACCGGCAGATGAAAAAGGGGTGGCGGGTGGGAAAGGGGCGGTGGGTGGAAATGGTTATCGGATGGAAAGTGGGTGGCGGGTGAAAAGTGGTTGGCGGCAAATGGATGACGGATAGAAACTGGTAGGCAGGTGTCGGCGAGGGTCCGAATGTCGCTCCCCAGGACATTGGAGGCATCGTCCTTGAGACTCCGGAGAGACATCGCGCTTTCGAAAATTTTTTTTGTAAAGGGATAACAAAGGATTGCAACCATGGATGATGCAAAGAGCGGACAATACGTTCTCTCTCTCTCTCTTTTATTTTGAGGACCGCGAATTTTTCGAGCTGACATGGAGCCGAATATATTTTTCTGGAAACTTCTACGTAGCTGAAAAAATGTCAAGGTTTTTCTTAAATGAATAACACAAGGTTTACAAATGACTTTTTCTTTAATTCATGTAAAATGATGCAATACATTTTTAGGCTTACAAATGATATTTTTTTTCGTTCCAATTTAAAATTATTTACAATCACAAGAGATTATTATTATCATATAGTCTTTAGTATGAAGGCATTCGGTAAGCCCCTCCCGCAAAACCATTCAACTCGTCGTAGCAGAAATGGAACGTTTCACCAAGTAATTGATAGGGGAGGGTGGGGCAAAACGGCCCCCCTTCAATTGTCAATAACTTGTGAATGACATTATGAAAATTCCCAGTTTCAACTTCATTTTGAAGAAAGTTTTTCATTCTTCAAAACGAGCTCTAACTCATCCCAATCGGATTATTGAATCGGAAAATATTGACGATTGAAGGGGGACCGTTTTGCCCCATCCTCCCCTACAAATATCCCAGATTCTCCTGAGGTATTGTACGGCGGAGGCCGTCCTTGGCCAGAAGGTAAATCTCCTCGAAATTGTTGCGTATGCGACAGTGGAGTTCTTCAGTGGCTGGCATCCTGTTGTATTCCGTATAATGCATGGCAACACTTGTGATCGCCCGGACCAGAGTCTCCTTGTATTGTTTGAGAGGCAATGAGTCCAAAAATTTTAACCACTGATCGATCCATGCCGCTTTGTTTTTTAATGTTGTAATGCTAGGGCTCATCATAATAAGGGGTTGCCTTATATCAGCACGTACAAAAGCAACGCAGGGGTTATCGTAGCTGCGATGGAATCTCACTTTGACATCCCCAAATTGCTTAGCAGGTACATTGTGGACGGCTTTTGGGTGAAACTTCTCAGATCTTTGTACAGGTGGCTCCATTCCACCCGTGACATTGACAGCACGACATGGTTGAGGCGTACGGCTATAAACTGCACCACAGGAACAAATTGACCGAGACAGGTAACTTGTAAACCAACACGAATTTGCTTCGCCTCCGACTTATTGAGAGGTATAACTTGCGACAGCATCACCTGCTGTTCGACACCACTGCACTCTTTTTCATTGATATTTTCCATGTTAAAAAACTGATGAGTGAAATCGGATGGACTGGATGAAATACACCGCGAGCAGCCGCATTTTATAGCGTTAGGTATGAAAGTGGGGCGCGCTCAATTCCCCCCACCATTCACATAACAGGCCTATGCTCACCACATATTACCCCCACCGTAGGGAGTGCTGCGGCGTCGGCGTCACATATGATCCCCCACTACCATGGATTCAATATGATGTATGCTACCCCCTACCTCTATCATGCTACCCCCACTCCTATCATATTGCCCTCCACCGCTGTGAATGTTTTTCGACTCCGCGTAACGTCGATTTTTTTCTGGATCATTCGTAAAAATTTATTTCAACTGTAAAAATGGATAAAATTTGGATAATATTTGGAGAGATCAAGACGTCGAATTGTTGAGATAACTATCTCGCAGATTAGTCACCAAGTGAGAATTACAGGGGAAAACGAAAGCCTATATTGCGTCAGAAACGCATACGTGTATATGTTGATAAATACACGGGCGATAAAAAGTACATACGACCGAAAAACAAAAAAGATCGTGGCGAAAAAAGAAAAATAAAGAGGAGAACAAACAATCATAGTGTGTTACGGTATTTCCCGTGCGGCCACCGAAAAAAGCATCGCGCGGATCTAAGACAATAAACATTTGCTGATCGATGTTTTCAACGAAGTTTGACAACTTGAGATGTCCTTTTTTTACGAATAAAATCGCATTCCTACATTTCAATGACTTCGTAACTCAAGTTTCGTAATTCCCGTGTAATTGCTCCTGTTCTCTCATATCGACTTTCTAATGTATCCTTGTGGCTCAACTCTTCATCTCTATTAAAATTGAAACACCGTGGACAACCGTGCCAGTAACACCCGTGAAACTGATATGCATATTTTTTTTTATTTTCAACATCTTCCCAATAACCATCTAGCCAATGCCCTGATTCCGTCCTGCGTTCTCGAGTACGCCCAGCGTATATTATTCGATGATTCTCGCAATGTTCATGCCACAGGAGCCATTCAATCGCTACTTTTGACTGTTTTTCCTAAACGATATCCTCCCTGAGATATAATACCTATTTGTTTTTCTTGCAGGAAATTTGTTTGGAAAATGCGCATAAAAGTCGAAGCAATCGTTACACACTCTGTAAAAGGGCAAACATTCCCAGCAATCATAATTAATTTATGAATCTACACACACGCTCGTCTCAAAATTGTAACATCAAGTCCATAATAATGGAGAATTTCTTCACGAAAATTAAACTCATAATTTTCTACTACTCGTTCATTATACCAAGCTAAGAATTTTTCTTAATCTTGTACATTCATCGTGCCGTAATATTTCTCATCGGGTATAGGCCCTACATAGTCCCGATTATCTTTTGTATTGAAAAAATGTGCAAAATAACCTTTCGCAATATCTCTCAATCCAAAAGCCTTTGGCAAACTGGCTAGAGCCATGTGGAAAAAAACTCAAACTATCTATAAATTTATTATCCCCGAAATCCATCAAAATAATATTTGTACCGTTAATAATTGCTTTAATCTCGCTATTAATTCTACGCATGACATCCCTCAAAATAAATTGTGAGTCATAACCTTTCGCGTTGTGAGCAATACAAATTACTTTTTTGTATGCCTTACCCATCGATGTGATGTAATTGACAAATCCTCGCACAGGGTCCTCGCCATCAAAAACATTTTCTCGAGGTTTACACACAATGCACGGGCTTTGAAAACTTTCCTTAATCTTCACAATATTGTCATCGTTCGTGTCTGCACATCGGTCGCATACAGTTTGGGCTACGCAAAGCGTTGATACGTGTATGTTGACGTCATCAGTTCCTTGCATCAGCTCATCTTGTCTCGTCTCAAAGTCATAGAAAACAAATGCCACGCATTTCATTGTTAATTTTTTTTTACTTTTCAATGTAGTCATGTAGCATAGATGAGAAATCTTCGTCCTTCTGGCATACGGTACAATAATACTTGTCACACACGTGTTTCTGAATTTTCCGAAGATCAATTTTTACATTGCATTTTTTACATCATTTTATGTGTCCACATACGGCTGGCTTGTTTCCGCTGTAAGACCCTGCTTTTTTATATTATTCGAAGCATAATTGACCGTGGAATTCTCGATTACACTCGTCACATACTATTTTATCGACGATTGTAGAGTCACACGGAGGATTTTTCAGACACCTGTCACAAGTTTTATCACAAACATGCCCTCGAGCGTTGTAGGGCTTATTACAATGTTCACAATAATATGTAGCGCCGAAAAAAGAAAATAAATTTTGAATCGGCTCGTAGTGTCTGCCTTCCGGATAATACACAATGGGCAGGGTATATTGGGCAGGTATATTTCTGTTCGTCAGTTCAGGTGCGCTATCGTAGAGTACAGGATGATCTTTTCCATTTCTTTTGAAAGAATAGACCTTGATGATACATCCTTCTTGCGCCAAGTATTGTTGATATTGGGCAATTTCCTCTAAACCACAACCATCGTCAGGAACAATGACTCCAGCCGCTTGGGTCAGACGTTTAGCCTCCTTACGTTGGATTTTACCCTTGGATTGCCGAATTGACTGCCAAATCTCGTGAATTTCGCCCTTGTCAGCTCTGGCCGTCAATTTCTTGGCGTGTACTCTGGCCACAACAAATGATCGGGCTAAACACAAGCCATCTTCATTTGAAATTTGAAGAACACATTTTTTACTCAAACCTCTTTTCATTTCGTTTTCAAGAAAATCTCCTTGACCTGCAGGGGCTTCAGCCACATGGAATTTAATCCAAAATGTGTCGGCACAGTCGAAACCATTGACGCTCTGTGCAATAGAGCTTACAAGATTCCACGAATCTTGAAGCTCGTATCCATTAATCGCACGGGGGCTTATCCATGCGTTGTCACTTTGCATATTTGCAAAATTTAATGTGACGCATATTCGATTCATTCCGCGGTCACCGGCTCCTATAATATTATTGTAGACATCTCGAAAAACGTCTTCCACCCACTCGGTCGGATTGTGACCTTCAGGTACAGGGTTAATTCTAAACTCCATCACATGTGTGTCGAGTTTGAAACGAGGGAGCCTCTGGCGTGACTTTCGTATTGTTCTCAGAGCTGACGGTGGGCCCTCTATGTCTTCATTTCGGTCAAATTGAGCATCTGCAATTGAATTCATTTTCAATGGTAACAATATTTTTAGAAAAAATATTCATTATTATTATTAACATAAAATGTGATACTAACCATTGTGTTGATCTAGTAAATCTAGATTGAAGTATTCAATGGCTTTGAGCGCCTTAGGATCATTGATCACATTTTTACCACCACCATAGTCACTATCAAAGAACTCGGGGTTAAAACTCTCGAATAAATCCACATCAAAATTATCTTGAATTTCAAAATCACTCAATAAGTCAAGATTAAAATTATTGATCCAATCGAAATCGCACTCTAGAGGTGGGGTATTTCCTCTAGAAGCACCACGTTTGGGTCCGTCATTCTGAACAACTTTCAGGAAACTCTGGCTAAGTGAGAAAAAAATCAACCTATATTTGAAAAAGTCAGTGTCCTACGATTGGCCATAGGGGGGGATAAGTGTATATCTGCAGTATTTTACATGTACACGCCTACGCGTATTGTCCTTGACCAATGAAGTAATAGCCTCCCCTAGCAGGTCAAACGCTTGGGCCTTACGACATCCCCCTGCCGTTTTGAAATGCATACTACTTTTTGAATATGTTATACACGTGTATAAAATGATGAGTTTTTTTACAATCTTTAATCAGACGGCAATATGGATACAAGGTGGCAACATCCCTTCACTGCCATGATTTGTGGACCCACAGGTTGTGGGAAAATATTTTTTGTTAAAAGATTTTTGAAAGAAATTAAAGAAATGTGTGATACACCGATTAAAAAAGTGATTTTCTATTATGCTGAATGGCAGAATGGATATTCGGATTATGACAAAGATTTTGCGGAATTTCGAGAGGGTTTACCAAGATCCGGAGATTTTGATGATAATAAACCAAAATTGGTTGTTGTGGACGACTTAATGCGTGAGTCATCGAATGGTGCAATAGTCGACTTATTCACAAAAGGCAGTCATCACAAAAATCTCAGTGTTATGTTTATATCTCAAAATTTATTCCGCCAAGGAAAAGGACAGCGAGATATTTCATTGAATATAAATTATATTGTCGTATTCAAAAATCATCCAGATCGTGCACAAATAGCACATTTGGCTCGTCAGATATACCCAGAGGACCAAAAATTTCTACAGGAGGCCTCTTTTGACGCCACATCGGAGGCTCATGGATATTTGTTGCTTGATTTAAAACAGTCGACTCCTGAAAACTGCAGATTTTGTACCAATGTATTCCCTAGCGACCCCTATTACTATGTTTATATTTCACGGAAGAATTACAATATAAAAGGAGGAGCCTCATTGCGGAGTGTACCAGTTGTTCGTGTGTAATGACAAAGACAAGTCGTTCTGGAAGCGGCTGTGTTCACAAGTCGCTCGAAGAAAAGAATACTGCCTTATTACACGCGCTTATTCACGCTCCTCCTAGGATATGGCGAACAATAATACAACACGCCAATAAAGATTTGATTCTCTGCATTTATGAGTGTGCTCTGAATTTGCTGCACGGAAATATTCCTTTGAAAACTTGCGAAAAGTCAAAATTGTTCAAACATAGAATACTTTTGAAGAAGTTGGCTGATAAAAATCAAAGTTTATCCAGCAAGAAAAAAATCATCAATCAGTAAGGCGGTGCTTTTTTACCCATGTTGTTGGAGCCTCTTATAAGCGTACTCATCTCAGCAGTTGTATAGCGATGGAGCATGCACGAAAAATGATAGTTGTGCCAGAAGATAGTGTGGAACGGCTAAAAAAAAATTCTACACACAATGCCCACCGTGTTTTAACTGAATTAGTTGAAGAAATTCAGTCGTCAGCTCAAACCCCTGGTACCGTTACAAGTCGATTGGATGCTCAATTATTGGAAATTTTAAATTCGAAAAAACCCAAGGACGATTTTGAAAAATGGAAATTGTATAATGACGTTCTGAGTAGGTATTTGTTTTATACAGAGCAAAGTAAAGTACCTGCGCAAGAAACGGAGATCCCTGACGAGACGGGGTCTGGCGAATGATACGATCCAAATGCTATTGTGGCTACTGTACCTACAGTATACCAAAGAAAAGCCTCAGGTATACTTGAATATATTGACGCCGTTGATACTAGTAAAAGACTCAAGTGGGATGGAAAAGACAAGTGACTTTGGATGGGACATCATTAACTGGCGTTAATATTGTGGATCTGATACAAGGTGTGGTCAGAGCACGGAAAACATATTCAGCTGAAGGATGGGAACATTTTGCGATGTATCTTCAAAGTCTAAATACACCTCGGGAGTTTCTNGAATACTTTTGAAGAAGTTGGCTGATAAAAATCAAAGTTTATCCAGCAAGAAAAAAATCATCAATCAGTAAGGCGGTGCTTTTTTACCCATGTTGTTGGAGCCTCTTATAAGCGTACTCATCTCAGCAGTTGTATAGCGATGGAGCATGCACGAAAAATGATAGTTGTGCCAGAAGATAGTGTGGAACGGCTAAAAAAAAATTCTACACACAATGCCCACCGTGTTTTAACTGAATTAGTTGAAGAAATTCAGTCGTCAGCTCAAACCCCTGGTACCGTTACAAGTCGATTGGATGCTCAATTATTGGAAATTTTAAATTCGAAAAAACCCAAGGACGATTTTGAAAAATGGAAATTGTATAATGACGTTCTGAGTAGGTATTTGTTTTATACAGAGCAAAGTAAAGTACCTGCGCAAGAAACGGAGATCCCTGACGAGACGGGGTCTGGCGAATGATACGATCCAAATGCTATTGTGGCTACTGTACCTACAGTATACCAAAGAAAAGCCTCAGGTATACTTGAATATATTGACGCCGTTGATACTAGTAAAAGACTCAAGTGGGATGGAAAAGACAAGTGACTTTGGATGGGACATCATTAACTGGCGTTAATATTGTGGATCTGATACAAGGTGTGGTCAGAGCACGGAAAACATATTCAGCTGAAGGATGGGAACATTTTGCGATGTATCTTCAAAGTCTAAATACACCTCGGGAGTTTCTGGGCAATCCTAAATTTCATCAACCCCCACCTGCACTACCAGATATTAAACGTCGAAAAGAACCTGAAATTTCGGAGGACGAGGACTTAGTAAATGAGCGTCATACAGGGAAAGGTGATATACTACGCACCTCTCTTGTACATCGTACGCGTAAAAACTTGAAAAAAGCACACATAAACCCTCCTTACAAAGTGGAGGACTCAGGACTATCATCATGGTTTCCATTTTAAACGAAGGAAAACTATCGGGGACATATTTTAGCCCTCCAGAGCCGGAGGCATATACAGGGGCTAGAAATATATTGTCAAAGCATAAAAAAGAAATACCTAAAAATGAAATAAAAAACTAGCTTAATGCCCAGAATACTTATGCACTCCACAGACCTATCAGACGTAAATTTCCACGGTTACATTATACATTGACAAACATTGATGATGTATGGGAGGCTGATTTGGTTGATTTGAGATCACTAAAGACATACAATGATGGTATTTCATATTTACTTGTGGTCATTGACGTTTTAAGCAAGTTTGCCTGGATTGAACCATTGAAGGACAAGTCGGCACCGCAGGTACTCGAGGGCTTTAAACGTATAATGGGATGAAGCGGTGGTCGTGTGCCTGTTTGTATACAAACTGACAAGGGAAAAGAGTTTATGGCTAGCAGTGTCCAAAAATTTTTCTCTGATAAACAAATTCAATTTCGTGTTGCGCGTAATCCTGACATTAAAGCCGCAATCGTGGAACATTTCAATCGGACACTGAAGTAGCGCATGTGGCGTTACTTTACACATAGTCGAACATATAAATATATGGATGTATTGGAACAAATTGTCGACTCTTATAACAACTCGAGACATTCATCAATAAAAATGGCACCTGCGGCTGTTAATATCGATAATGCTCCATATGCATGGCGTAATAAACAAAATCGGTACAAGTCGGAGAAATCTCGTAAAGAAACCTTGAAATATAAAGTTGGGGCTTATGTGCACATCAGTCGAGCGAAAGGCATCTTGGAGAAAGGATATGAGACTAATTGGAGTAAAGAAATATTCCAAATAACAAAAGCAGTCCTCAAAGAATCTTTACCAATATACGAGCTGAAAGATTTAGCTGATGAACAAATTGGAGGATTTTTTTACGAGCCAGAATTGGTGCTTGTCAATAAACAGACAAGGATGAATTCGTAATTGAACGTGTCATACGCTCTAAAGGAAAAGGAAAAAATAAACAAATTCTTGTTCATTGGGAGGGATATCCTGATAAATTTGATTCGTGGATACCTGCGTCAGAGCTGTACGTCATTGGAAAAAAATTAAGAGGAATTGATTTTATATAGTACTCCCAAGCAACAGCAGCATGGACTCTCACCCCGATAATACACCATCAAAATATACAACATTGCTCCCGAAACAAGTTGAGCTGGAAGGAGAATGGGTTGTGGGCCTGAGTGAAATACAGTTTCCTTGTAATTTTTTACATATACGTGATAGGAAAGATGCCTCCATCAACTTTGTTAGTAGCGGAAAAGAC
>NW_021680648.1:105362-118032 GCF_001412515.2 Diachasma alloeum
TGACGTCAGGCAATATAGCCAACTCCCTACACTCATGTGAAGTCAGTAGCAGTAGTACCAACTTATCCATTATAATCTCCGCTTAAAGGGGTTGGCGAAATGGATCGACAAAAAACCCAAAACCTGATTCATGAAAAAATCATTTTATCTCTCAACTATTATATCCTGGAATAGAATAAACAATGCAAAAAATATAAGTAAACATATTTGGATGATGGAGGGGGAAGTTGACCCGCGTATACCATTGCAGTAGCGTTCCCACTTCTTGGCGACAGGACGCAACTGCGTCCCGTGATACATAGAATTAGCTCAGGATATGACGATTGCCCGAGACTTGAATTTGAACTGAGAATTGGATTTGCATCCCAACTCGGATTTCGACTTGATTCGGACTTGAAATCGAACTTTCACCCGGACTCTGACTTGGTCTGAGACTCCAACTTGAACTCGAACATCGACGCGGACTCAGATCTGGACTCGGACTAAAACGTAAATTCGAATTCTAACTTTGACTTAGACTTTAATTTGAACTTGGACTTAAATTCAAACTTGGTTATGAACTCGAACTCAGGCTCGAACTTAAATTTTAACCCAGAGAAGAATTCAAGCTCGAACTTGGACTACTACTCAGCCTCGGACTTGAACTGGAACTTCAACTCGGACTCGGACAAGTAATTGAATTTGACCTCGTACGCAGATTCGGATTCCAACTCGAACAAAGATTTGAATTTGAACTCGCTCTCAGAGTCAGACTTCAACTTGAATCCGGACTCGGACTTCAACTTAAATATGGACTTGGACTTGAATGCGACCTCAAACTAGAACCTGAACTCGAACTTGAACTTGGACTTGGACCCGAGCTTGGATACTGAAACGATCTAGTACTCAGGCACCAACACTGACTCAGACTTGAATTTCAACGCTCACTTGGTCTTGAACGTAGACTCGGACATGAACTCGATCTGAAACTCAGAGTCACATACTAAGACGGACTTGGACTCGCCCTTAAACGCAAATTTGAAATGGGATTCGAACCCGAACATGAATTCCGACTGCCACTCGAACTTGAATTCGAACTCAGACTTGGACTCGAACATGAATTCAAACTCGGACTTGAATTAAACTTGGACTTAAATTCAACGTCGAGCTTGGACTTGAACGCAGATTCGGACCTGAATTCGAACTTGAACTTGCACTTTGACCTACACTCATACTCGGACTTGAACTCCAACTTTCACCCGGTCTGAGACTCCGACTTGAAATCGAACATGGACCCAGACTCAGATTCAGACTCGATCCTGAAGTCGAAGTTGACCCGGATTCAGATCTGGAGTCGGAATCGAGCGTAAATTCAAATTCGGACGTTGACTCAAACTTCAAATTTGGGCTTAAATTAAACTTGGACGTGAATTCAACCTCGAGACTGGACTTGAACTGAAATTCAGACCTGAATTCGAACTCAAACTTGCACTTTGACCCGGATTGAAACTTCGACTTGAATTCGAACTCTGACCCGGACTCGGATTCAGACTCGGACCTGAAGTCGAATTTCGACCCGGACTCAGATCTGGAGTCAGACTCGAACATAAATTCGAATTCGGACTTTGACACATTCTTTAATTCGAACTTGAATTTGAATTCAAACTTGGGCTTTAACTCGACTTCAGGCTGGAACTTGAATTCTAATCCAGACAAGAATTCAAACATGCACTTCCAGTTCTACTCAGACTCGAACTCTAATTCAAACTCAAACTTCGATTCGGACTCGGATAAGGAATTGAATTTGAACTCGCCCTTAGACTCAGACGCCGACTCGAACCCGGACTCGTACTTCGACTGAAATATGACCTCGCACATGGACTTGGAATTGAATGCGAACTTACACGAAAATCTGAATTCGGACTCAAACTTTGACTTGGACTTGGCCCTGGGCTTGGATACTGAAACTAACTGGACCCATGCACCAATACTGACTCACACTTGAATTTAAACTCTCACTTGGTCTGGAACTTGGACTCGGACTTGGGCTCGATCTGGAACTCCAACTCGGATACCGAGACGGAATTGGACTAGCCCTTAAGGATGTTCTCCACCCTTTCTGCCAAAATTCACGTTTTTTTAATTTTTTTGGCAAACTCATGATGGAATTGATGTGAAAAAATATAACGTTTTTGCGTTTTGTCATTATGTAATAACTGACGAAATTTTAAGGTGGTGCGAACATTTTTCTGCGTTTTCTCTAAACTTTTAAAAAGAATCAAAAAACTGTAGAAAAAACGCATGAAAATTATCGCACCACTACGCAACTTCGTGAGCCATTAAAGAATGACAAACCACAAAATTGTTATATATGTTTACGTCACTCCCATCGATAATTTGCCAGAAAAATGAAAACAACGTCAATTTTAGCTAAAAGGGTGTCGAACATCCTTAAACGCGAATTTGAAATGTAACTCGGACTCGAACATGAATTTGGACGGCCACTCGAACCTGAACTCGAACTCAGACTTGGACTCGGACATGAATTCAAACTCGGACTTGAATTAATCTTGCACTCGAATTGCACAGCGAGCTTGGACTTGAACTCAGATTCGGACCTGAATCGAACATGAACTTGCGCTTCGATTAAGCCCGAAACTCGGACTTGATCTCCAACATTCACTTGGACACTGACTCGGTCTGAGACTCCGACTTGAACTCGAACATCGTCCCGGACTCGGATTCAGACTCGAACTTGAAGTCGAATTTCGACACGGACTCAGATCTGAAGTCCGGCTCGAACGTAAATTCGAATTCGGACCTTGACACATACTTTAATTCGAACTTGGATTTGAATGTAAACTTGTCTTGAACTCGAACTCAGACTGGAACTTGAATTGTAACCCAGACCAGAATTCAAACTCCCACTCGGACTTCCACTCAGACTCGAACTCGCACTCGAACTCTGACTCGGACTCGAACAAGGAATTGAATTTGAACTCGCACTCAGGCTCAGACTCCGACTCGAACCCGAACTCTGCCTTCAACTGGAATATGTAGTTGGACTCGTACTCAGACTCAAACTCGGACTTGAATTTGAACTGGAACTCAGCCTTGGACTCTTCTTAGACTTTGACTTGAATTCAAACTCGGACTCAGACTTGGATTCTGAATCTAACTTAGTCTCGGACAAGGACTTGCATTCCAACTCAGATTCAAACTCGACATCAGACTCGGACTGGAATTTGGACTCGGAATTGAATTCCAATTTGGAACACTCAGTCTGAAAATTTTATCGAATTTTGAGATAAATATCATTTGACGAATTTGTGATGGAAGACTGGTGTGGAATTCGGCCAGACCAGAGCTCAAACATGGGAGTTTCAAATTGTTAACCTTTGGTTTGAAATTATTCGAAATTTTGTTTCAAATTGTTAATTGTTAATCCTTGCATGATGTTTCGGTTGGTAGTTTTTAGGATTTTCTCAAGTCCGAATTAGATTTCCAATCCGAGTTCTGATTCAAATTCGAGTCCGGGTTGGAGTCGGAGTCTGAGTTAGAGTGCAAGTTCAAATTCAATTATTAGTCCGAGTCCTGGTCGAAGTTCGAGTTTAACTCCGAGTCCAAGTCCGAAATTGTAGTTGAGTGTAAATCAAGTTCTGCAAGTATAATTTTTTTTTTCATTTTCTGTAACTCGAACTATTTTCTTTGATGTCCTGAAATTTTCAGACGGGGCATCCTCGTACTTCATAAAACCGAATTGAGATATCTCAATGATTTGCAATTTTTTTCGTGGAATTCAATCAGAAGTTGAACTCAATAGGTAGCTGGAAGCGAAATGGGGTGCGGAGGGGTTGGGTCCATTTCGTCGCTTGCACCCTATTTATCCTAATTTCTGGTGAAAATTCCACGAAAAAATAGCAAATCCATGCCATATCTCAATTTGGCTTTATGAAGTACGAAGAGGCCCAGTCTGAAAATCGCGGACATCAAAGAAAATAGTTCAAGTTGAAGAAAATGAAAAAAATACATAAATTATACTTGCGGAAGGAGGGCCAACTACATGCATTTTGAACTTGCAATTTTCTGAGGCTCATGCAAATAATTCCAATCAAAAGAGCAGAAAATTAGGTAAAGGTACACAACGTCATCCTCACATGAAAATGAATAATTTCCACAGCAAATTCGAGTTATGTCTATTCATTATCATAACTTTCAACTAAATAGGTGCCGAAACAACAAACAATATAAAAAAATGTTTCTTCAATACCAACTCATAGTTATTAGCCTCTTCCAGGAAAAAGTAATTAAATTTTTAATGAAAAGAGGAGTGTTGATATCCCACAATTATTGCAATAACTGTGGAGAATCAATGCAATATAATCCTGAAACTCAATTATGGAGATGTAGAAAAACATATTATCAGAAAAACAGAAAAGATAAACAGGTCAGGAGACAGTGTGACACGCAACTAAGTGTCCTCACTGGATCTTGATTTACCAACACCAAAATCAAAATTAATATATTATTTAGACTCTAATCCCCCTCCACTGGGTTCCCACTTTGTCGTTAGTGAGGGGGCTCGGTCGCGGGTGGTGGGGGTCTTAAGGACTACCGCCGCCCGCCGTCGCTAAGAGGACCGCACCCAATCCATGTGTGTGAGCGGCGTAAGCCATGGCCTCGGCCATACCGTGCCTAAGGATGCGTAGCACAGGGGGAGCTGTGTTGCTAACGGTGCCTCTCAGAAACCTGGGCGACCTCTGAGAGTAGTCTTGGGTATAACCCTCCCGAGACAAGCCAAGCCCTGGGCAATCGCGGCAATGCACCATGTGAAAACGCTTAACCGCGGTACTCGTGGGACCAAAAATGGAAACCAATCTAAAAAATCTCAGTATTGAAAAAGAAACTTCGGATGGGGCCAGAGATGGCGAACACACGAAGTCTGATAAGGCTGACCAGTCTGGTGCCGATGTGAATCGGGTCAGACTGAGTGGAGCCGAGAGAAGACGTCGCAAGAGAGCGAAGCTGCATCAAACCTCGAGTAATTGCAACCTTGGCGGATGCAGCAGCGAAGGTCGATGAGGGGAAGGGGGAGGGGGCTGTGAGGAAGGCAATAAAACGCCTTCCATCGGAGCGTACCACGCCAAGCCCCTCAGTCAGACCGAAAGAAAAGAGAATGAGAACGCAGGATCAGGGCACATATGCTCAGAACACTACGAGCTCATTCAAGTTTGCAGTTATGCCGGAGTCATATCCGGATCATAAACTGGGCACTGAAGAGGTAACGGAGGTGAAGAAACTCCTAAAGGGGGCCATCCTGGCGTTACCTGACGGGCTGAAAGCACCCACCTTCAACGGTATCTGGGAAAGAGAAGGTGTGGCAATGGTGTACTGCACAGATGAGGAAACGGGAAATTGGCTGAAAAGCCTTTTCCCCGAAAACAAAATAGCTGGGCTTACTGTACATGTGGTCGCAGCCTCGGAGCTTCCCAAGAAGCACAGGGTTGTGGTACACGTGGAAGACCCAGATCTAACCGCTCAAGAAGCACTGTGTTTCCTTGAGAAACAGAATCCAGGACTGCAGGCCAGAGAGTGGGTTGTTGCTCGGGGCAGTGAGAGCAGGGACGCGAAAAGTGCCCACTACGTTGCGCTGATAGACGACCGATCACTCTCCGTTCTGAAAGCCTGCAATTTCAGACTGCACTGCGGGATTCAAAAAGCAACTGTCAAGCTGCTTGCGAAAGACCGTGGTGAAGGTCAGAAGAAGGGTACATAGAGGTACCAGGAAAGTTGTCATCATTATGGCTGCAACCGGGGTGCACATTGTGCAGATAAATTTGCATCACAGCAAAGCAGCCTCGGCTACTCTAGTCAGGCTGTTAGCTGGGATGCAGACTAGACTGTGCGGAGGCGATAAGGAGGGTGTCATCCACATTTTATGTAAATGCCCCCTATTAGCACTCCGTCGCTATAAAATCTGGGGCCAGGCTTTCCTGGAACCAGAGGCCTTACAACAAGCGGCTGTCACCAGCCTTATTAGCCTAGTGAGAAACACAGGGCTGGGGCTGTGTGACCGACCGAAACTAAGGCGGATGTTACAAAAGATCGTATGATTTAGGTGACTATGGGCGCTTTAAGTGACCAGCCGCGCATATTCTAATTCTAATTCTAGACTCGACTGATTTAGACTCTAAATTGAGATATTTAGACTCTAAATTACATTCTCCCAGATAAAATCACTCTAAAGAATTTGCAAATTGAACATGAATTATCAAAAAAACTACGTGGTTATGGATAAATAGAATTAATTCGATTCTAAAAGTGTGGTATAATATCGAGACGAGTAAGAAACTGGGGGGGAGGGGGGTGTAGGGACTGAGGAGTTGTCGGGAAGGTAACAATCCACTAACAAATGCAATTAAACTAATAATTACAGATTTATTATCCGCGTCAAATTAATACAAAGGTGAAGAGAAAATAATATGATCCGATCAAGTGAGCGATACGAGCTGTATTGTTAGACTGAATTATATTCGCACGGAAAGGTGTCAGCGAGACTGCCGAATATCCTTACGATTTGACTGATCAGAAAAGAATACGCGTGGCACTGAAGGTGCGAGTGAGACTGCAAATGCCTGTGCTCGTGTTAGCCAGTGTTCGCGTTTTAGGATGTAGCGAGGCGCTACAGGGGGGGGGGGGGGGGGGGGGGGGTAGGCAAAGTTGTTGAGGTCGACGCGACCCGAATAGGTGGGAGAAAGTACAATAGAGACAGGAAAACCAAGGGTCAGTGGCTATTTGGCATTTATGACAGAGAGACTAAACCTATTTTCGTTACGCCATGTCCAAATCGGAAAGTCAACATTCTACAGCTACTGATAGTGAAACACGTCGAACCCAGCAGTACAGTGTACTCTGATGGGCGGGCTGGCTACAAGGGCCTTCGTATTCGTGGTTTCATCCATAAATGAGTCAATCACAAATATCAGCTTGTCAATTCACACGACAAGAACATCCACACGCAGAACATTTAACGTGTCTGGAGAGATCTTAAGTTGTATTTGCCGAAATACGGAGTTGGATTGGTGAGGACAAGGGGGAAGATAAGTAAAATTGTTTTCAACCGAGTATTTCCATACCAAAATAGAGACGATAGCTTCTTTGATTTTCTCTCGTTGATTTGTAATCCATATTGAGGTGAATCCGATTTATTTGTTTGTCTATAGAGTCGAAATGAATGGAAAATTAGTATCGAATTTCTACTTGAAATGAGGTTGTTCAATCTGTAATGTGAAACTAATTAATAAATTGGGTGATAACGTGATAAAAAAAAGTAATGATAGACCATCAATTACACCTAACTGTTCCACATATGAGATTATAGAAATTCTTAGAAAAATAAAAAAAAAATATTGTCGTCAGGAGGGATGATGGAGGCTGAATAGATGAGAGACAAGTTCCTTTTTTGATTAACTCCCGTTATTTTTATCATGGTAAATAGTGGTGCCAGGCTCTTCTTTGAGGCCTGCAACCACTACGTCCACCTCGTGGCCTCGGGTAACGCTAAATTGGTAATTCAATACACAAAGTTGTTAAAAAATTTTTTTTGAAATTGTTGAGGTTACGTTCAATGTGCGCATGTGCTCCCCTTCCCCATCATTTCGATACCCCCACCATGCATAATTATCAACTAATAACAACTACAGTAACCACAGGAGTTCAGTTAGCAACATCCACTTGAGCAATACACATTGATGTTTAAGGTTGCGGAAGTGTACGTTTACCGAACATTTTGTTGAAAAAACGTATGAAAAATTTTTGTGTCGGACCATCCCCTCTTCTGCTATCATCAAAAAACGCGAAAAACATGAAATACCGAAATTGGCATGTAAATCCACCAAGAAAAAAATTACTGATGTGACTTCTGCTTCATTTCAATGGATACTAACCATTGGTGACAAAAAAAATGATCGAAAATTTTGCGGTACAAATCCACATCGTGAATTTGTGAAAACGGTCACATATGGACAAGGTCTAAAAATGGCATATTCGGACTTTTTGTATCATAACCGGTTGATATAACACAAAAAATTCGAAACTTAAATTTGGACGATTACAGTGCTTCCATTCGAAAGCAAGAAACATCGTATGTTAAGCTTGAAATTTTTTGATTTGTTTGTGGTTGATTACGGATAAGTAAACATAAAATACGGGAAAAATCATAGTAATTTATGAATAAAACACGGTCAATTACGTTTATGTAATGGTAATTTATAAATTCGAAGTCGTAAATTACGGCTTACATAAACGTAATTTACGTAATTCGAAGTCGTAAATTACGTTTATGTAAGCCGTAATTTATGTCGATTTTGAGCATAATTTATGCTTCGACTTCACGCGTAAAATACCCGTCAGAAAGCGAAACAAGTGGGATATATTTTTTTTTTTTGTATAGTTTTCTTTGCTAATAAATTAGCAATATGCTTCCGAATGGATATGAGTCTCAGTTTCAATATTTCCTTCATGATTTTCTTAATGACAACTGTTGTATGTTTCGGTTGCCTCCTAGTTTGAATTAAAATTGTAAATGCATTACAATTATAATTCTTAAAAATTATTTCTATACTTATTGTCATAATTTTTTTTATTATTAATGTAAATACAATTGTTTTGTTGAAAATTTTCCAATTTGAGATTAATATTTTTTTTATGCTCTTAGAAATTCCCTTCAAATTCATTTGTTTATTCTTCTTCTTCGATAATTGCCCTTTCATGATTTAGTACGCTTCCATGATAACTTATTTGGTTGAATTGAAATATGTGCCATTCAAATGGACGTACAATCTCTCTACGAGGATGATATTCATCAAACCATTCTGGAAATGAATTTCCTCTTAATGGAATGGCGTTCCTGAAACTCATCACCTATAAAGAAGTTGATTTCGTTAATATTTCGTATTTTCAAGAAAATTATGTGTGCGAAGTATACTCTTTTCAATCATAAATGAATTTTTTATTTTCGAGGTGGTGAAACTTTCAAGTCACGAAATTTACTTCATCACCGTTGTGCCTGTGTCTGTTGTCTTGTTGCACTTCTTCCCAACCAAAAAATACGGGTGGATCATACACAATTATTATGTATAACCTCGTACCATCATTTACCAAAAAAGCAAATGTCCATCTGTTTCTCATCCATTGGAATCCAATGTCCATTTATCGTATACCCCAGAGTCTATAGGATTTTTAAAAATCGGTTAATTGGTTTTGTTTATTATGTTATAATCAATATTGGGAATACTTACGTTTGTGGGACGTTCTCAGTAACGTGTATTATTCTATTTTGAAAAAATAGGTTTGCCATTTTATGGTAAATATTAAAAATTAAATAAAAAATCTATAGTTCTCAAAATGAGTAAAAAAAAGTGGTTTCAACATCATTTAATACATAAATTAATAAATGATGAATATTTTGAGCTGACTGAAATTATGAGACAAAAAGAAGACAAGCAATTCATTGTAGCATTGAATAATTTGTCATTAGGAAAAATGACTGATGCAGATGTTGCTTTGATAAGAGGTCGGGAAGTCGAAGAAAAAGTTATACCACCAGATGTTATCAGATTATATTATGAAAATAAAATTGTTGATAGATATAATGAAAAAAAAATTGAAAATTCTCCTGGAGAATATTACAAAGCAAAAGCAGACCACAATTTTTCAGGCAAAATTTCCACTTCATCAAAACTAAAAATACTTAATTCACTTGGAAAATCTACCACTAACAAAGAATGTAAAATGCTACCATTCCAGATATTATTAAAATTAGGTATAACCTATATGGTCACTTTCAATATTAACGTCGCTGATGGTCTTGTGAATGGTGCTTGTGGCAAATTGGAATATATTGAGTTCACTGAAGATAAAATGAAACCATCAGTTGCATGGCTAGATTTTAATAATCCAAACATTGGTATTAAACAAAAACAACCATATATGAATTACATGAAAGAACATCATATATCATCACATTTAATTCCCATCGTAAGAATTACATTCACGTTATCTAGTCGTAATAATATCAATTATCAAGTCATGCATGCACAATTTCCAATGGTTCCAGCAGAAGCTGTGACAATTCATAAAAGTCAAGGACAAACATATAACAAAGTGTGTGTTGATTTACGTGCTAAATCCAATTACCGAAATTTAACCAGGGCTTTATTATATGTAGCACTAAGTAGAGTTTGCAAATTGAGAGATCTTTATATATTAGAAAAATTTGAACCACCTAAACAACCATCCGTGAAGGATTCTTTGCTTGTAGAATATAACAATTTACAACGAAGGAAATTGAAATTATCGTATATTAATCACATAGAAACTGATCGTTTCAAAGTTATCCATCATAATGTACGATCATTTAACAAAAATTGTCAATATACAGTAAAAAATTCTTGGTATCTACAAACAGATATCTTGATTTTTTCAGAATCTTTTACGGAATTGACTGATGATATAGACTTTACTGATTTTCATGTCATATTTAGAACAGATTTGCATAAAAGATATTACTCAAAAAGCATTTTGATTTTTCAAAATGAAAAACACGTGATGAATTATTCCATAAAATATCATAAAATAATGAACCTTGAAAAATCACATCTAGATATGATTTTATTTCAAGTTGATAATGTGCAGATACTCACAGGATATAAATCTCCATCATTCAGTAACGCAACGTTTTTACAAGAATTAAAATTAATGTTTGATATTATGGATGTGAATGCACAAAAAATTTTAATTGGATATTTCAATTTAGATATATTTGAACGGAATCATTCTTTTGAACATTATTTGAACACTTATGCGTTTCAACGTGGTTTGAAATTACATACTTCGACTACTAATTTCAATACACAGATAGATATTATATTCGTGAGTAATATCTCCAAATATTCATGTGGAGTTTACGAATCTTATTTTTCTGATCACAAACCCATATTTATTGGATTGAATACTCCACGTGATTTGTCAATTCATAGGGATGATGATTCCAATTACAGTGATACATCTCATTCAAGTCATGAGGAAACACCAAAAATGAAAAACACATTTAATCAAGGCGATAATACTGGGTGTGACAATATATACGATCAACTTCCATTGTCCCCACAATCAACATCAACTCAAAGGTCGATGAAACAAGTGGAAAATATTTTCATATTTAGGAATGGGAATATATGTGATCCAATTATTAGTCAAAATCGATCATTTCATCTTCACCACACTTGCGGATTTGACAGTATATTCCAAATTTTAATTTCTGCATGTTGTTTACAAGGTTTTCGGGATAGCGTTATTCATTCAAACAGTCGAGAATTCAATTTAATCAAATACATAATGGAAAATAACATCTGGAACGAAGAATACATTGAACAATGGAGATTAAATATATTTCAATCAAAAGACCATTTCATCGGAAATCAATTAATCATGTCGAACGCTACTATCATCAACACATTGACATCAATATCAATATTGTGCCCGATAATTTTTGATCAAAATCCAAACTACTCCATGAAATCCGAGTGTTTATTATGTAATGAAACAATGGTTAATGAAGTGATGATTGAACTAGATCTTGCATCGATATGTGAATATGGACATCTTTACTTCCAACATTTTCAGGAACTAATAGACATAACGATATCTGGTATCTTCAATGAAAAAAAGATACAATGCACACAATGTAATATTAAAAATGTGAATTTCCACGATCATCTTTTCGTAAATTGTCCATCAGATTATAAACTTCGAATTCCTGTACATGATCTTCTAATAAAATTGAACGTCAACAATGAGGCATATTTTTTTGCGGGAATAGTAAATTTTCATGATCCAGAAATTATTAACATAAACAGCTTTGGACACTATACAGCATGTATAATGAGAGGGGACAATTGGATAATTACAGATGATTGTCACCCTGAAAGAATTTTTAGAATTCAATCATCTCATCAAATTAATCCCCATTTATGCATCTATGTGAAATAAGGGAACGGTAAGAAATTTTTTATTGTGACCAAAAATTGAGTAAATCATAAATACTTACCGACCGAATATAATTTAATTTATATTGTTGTGTATTTCAGTCACGATTCACTACACATGTGACACTCACGCATCAGTGAACAAGGAAGAAAACAGTATCTGTCTCATTTTGAAGAGAATTCAACATCAACCATTCATTTCATCGAGATCAATACGAGATTATTCTTGGTAACCGCGGTAACCAATCGTATACAAGAACTTGAGAACAAAATAAAAGAAGAAATTGGAATTAGACAGAGTCGAAACCTGTTCTCTTTTATAATTTTCCGTCTGGGTTTTTCAAAAAGAAGAAAGGGTTAAGAACCCAAGATAACTGAGAAACTTCAATTACTCTTAATGAATGGGTCGTTGTGAGGATGACAGTATATATTCATCTGCCTAAAAACACAAAAACAAATGTTTTTGTAAAAAAAACTAGGCCAAGAAAAAGTTTTGTTTGATTCCTACTGGGAAATCGAAGTTTTTGAAAAACACATAGAAATAAAAAAGGAAGCCAAGTTAGGAATTTTGAATAAATGGTGCACATTCAGGTTTCTATAAGAAAAATAGTTCTCAATGGAATAAGTATTCTAAAAAAATTCTC
>NW_021680648.1:118684-128715 GCF_001412515.2 Diachasma alloeum
GATTTTCCGTTTCATTCTAATAAGTGATTTAACGTGAAGAAGAACATTTTCTGTGGTTCTCCATAACAACATCACAACCCACATTCAAATGCACTGGTGGCAACACTTCAACGTTGGATATGAAGCTCAGTTGGACCGGCGCTGCCAACGTTACAACTTGATTCTCACACTTTATAATGTGAATCGCGAGAATGTGAATATCAACTCGTTGTTATGCGCCTATCTTTTTTACTGTTAATCCAAAATATACCATAGTTACACCGTTGAAAAGCTCATAGGCGATTTATATAATGTAACTAATGACACTTTCCCGATTTGTCGTCCCGTTTTCATTATATCGAATGTAAATCATTTAGCGGTAGTGGAGGGGGAAGTTCTGTCGTGTATAGATACGCGGTGCTCTCGGCCTGATATTTTGCTCAGTCGGTCAAACCTGATGTTTTGCTCAGACGGTCAAAACTTTTCTTGGCCGATACGCTGCCGCGTATCTCGATGAGAAGGGGAATAATGTATCGCATTTTTTATTTCATTCTTTGTTACTCTAAATCAATCCTACATCTCCTCTTAGTTTAATCTTATATATAATAAATCTGTTGGCGATTCTTTGTGTGCGATTCACGCAAAAACCACCGAATGGATTTCAAATTTTGGCTGTTGATAAATTTAGGGTCCCCATTAGGACATAGGCTATGATTTATTCAAATTGAACATTGAACTCTGTGGGACATGAAACCTCAATCGAACATTAATGAAACTTCAATTGCACCACAATGAAACCCCAATTAAACAATAATTGAACCTCCATTAGAATGACATTGAGCCTTGCTCCACCGGGAGGTGGATGAAAGGAAAGTTGGACTTAACAGCGACTAAAACTGCGATGGAAATGGTAAAAATCAAACTCTTTCTCGTTTCCACTGCANTTTAACAGCGACTAAAACTGCGATGGAAAGTGTAAAAATCAAACTCTTTCTCGTTTCCACTGCAGTTTTAGTCGATGTTTAGTCCATCTAGCTCCCGGTGGAACTAAGCTCATGAATCTCAATTGAAGCTGAATTAACCCTCAACTAAACTTCAACTCAACCTTGACTTGACTCCAACTAAATTCTGTAGTAACCTTAACTCAACTCCAACTAAACCTTCATTAACCGAAACTAAACTCCAAATAAATGTCGACGAACTTCGACTTAATTTCGACTGACCCCCGACTAAAGCTGGACTAAGCCCCAGCGAAACCATAACTCAACTCAGATTGAACCCAGATTGAACTCAGATTGAACCCTGATTAAACCCTGACTAAACCCCTACTGAACCCCAACGAAACTCTGACAAAATCCCAACTAAATCTCGACTAAATTCTGACTAAATCCCGACTAAATCCAAACTAAATCCCGACTAAATCCCGACTAAACCCCAACTAAACTCCGATTAGACTCCAACTAATAACTTACATACAAAACAAGGCTATAACTCAAGAGTGAATAATGCTATTGCCACCATCTTCAAACTCGGTCAACATACTATCAATGCGAATTTTTTGAGCCCTCATTGAATCGATTTAAATGATTATTTCCCGGTGATCGTCGAAAAATGAAATTTCGAAAAATGTAAATATCTCGGAAACTATATAGTCGATTGAATTTTAGTGGGGGTCAATCGAAAACGCTTATCAAAGCCTACGGTTAGAAAAAAAATTATGGAATTCCATCGATTAGTTATGGAGAAAAACGTAAAACAAAATGTCACACACATACATACATACATACATACGCACATACAGATACCTTCTAAAAATAGCATATTCGGACTCCTGGGACCAAACTTAGTCACCCTAGCATAAAAAATCGGAAACTTAAAATCGAACGATTACAATGCTTCCATTCGGAAGCAAAAGACGACTTCTTAAACGTATGTAAGCAGGATAACCACAAGCGTCGATTGATCATAAATTGAGTGAAATAATTAAGATTCTCCCCCGTTATACCTCACGAGGGCCAAACTTCATCGTGGTGGTATTTTTTGAGGATCGAATGCTGTAAAGATCACTTGCTCGAAAGCGTTAGGCTTAGCGAGGGTCGAATGTCGCCAGTGTCATATGTACCTGGCAAGTCAAACGTTGCATCAATCCTAACTTCGAAGGGCGAAACGATCACAAGGGTCAAACAGCAGAGGCAGGGAGGACAATTTCAACTATCAAATTATCACAAATTGCGCAGAATGTTCAGTAGCCATGCCTGTTCAACCTTTATGATCGTTTGACTGTCATGATTGTCCTGCGTGCTTACCTCCTCCATTTCAAGGGTTCATATATAAAGGATTCATATTTCTTCAATGGCGTGGGGTTTTCATGCGAATGGGGCTTAACAAGGGGGAGTGTTGCCAACGGATGGGGATTCTCAAATAGGAGTCTTATCTAAGGAGTCTTATCAGAACTAAAGAGCAAAAATGAGGGTGAGAAATAGGGTATGTCTAACCCTCGTGACCCGTAATTGTGCCCTTTATTCAATTTGGACTTTCTTGATCCTTTATTCTGATCATTGTTTTTGACTCTTATTTCTGACTTTTTTTTATTTCTGGCCTCTTTTGGTGACTCTTTTTTTTGAACCTCAGTTCGAAGTTACTTCTACTCACAAAAACCCTGCCCTCATTCATGAAAATGCACATATATGAGCCCTTCTCATATACATATAACCCCACCCCCCATGTATAACTCCCTAGAATCATATTGAATCAAGTCAAAAAATTTACTTAAATCGAGTAAAAAAATCGACTTTAATCAAGCCGAAAAATCGAATTCGATCAAACCGGAAATCGACTTGAACCAAGCCGAAAAATCGACTTGAATCAGACAGAAAATTCGACTTGAATCAAGTCGAAGAATCGATTTGAATCAAGCCAAAAGTCTACTCCAATGAAGCTCAAAAATCGACGTGAATGAGGTCGATTTCAGTTTAATCCGTTTCGTCTTGAATTAATCCACATCTCTACTTATATCAGCTCCGAAATTCGAATTGATGGAGTCCGAGTCACTCGACTTCAAATTGGTCGAAAATCGACTAGAATCAAATCGATGTCAACTTAAATCAGTACGTTTTTTTTGGTGTTCAATGCATTTTCTTAAGCGTAGAAACCTTTCTTTCTAGAATTTGCAAAATGAATAACAGCAGTTTTGTAACACAATTTGCGGATTAAAAATATAAGAAAACCTTATTTTCTGAAATCTTTCAGAAAATTGCATGTCTTCAGCAAGTCAAATATGTTAAGCAAAAGAAGAAAAATTCAAATCTCGTAATTATAAAGAAAACTGGATGAACGACATCGCTCGCTGAGCGGTACTGGTGCACCCTCTCCCACCTGCTCATCAAGTAGGTCATTCAATATTTTTTCAAGTAGGTATACTGGCACAAAAGATCCCATGAAGTTCATTTTTCAATTACACACGGAGAGAAGAGTTGTAGAAAAATTATTTAGAAAATATCGGCAATATTTTACTATAGAAAAGGTGATCGTTGAGTGAAATGTAATTCAGTAAAAAATATTTTATGTCACTTGGCCCGAAAAACCGCGATTTTCACTTCGTTCGGTTGGATCGCCGTTTCGGGCCTAGGGACATACAATTTGTTTTCCCACTCAGCCAAAAAAGTATTTTCTGACTCATGTGATTACAATCTTCACCTTCGGCTCGTCTTATAAAGTCACATTTGTCAGAAAATCGTATTCAGGCCTTGTGACGAAAATTATAATTTTAACACTGCTGCTACGTTCATCTCCTGCCTTTTCGTTTATTTGTAAATGAACAAAGGCACAGTTCGGCACTTGCTGAACGTAACATCACTGTCAAAAAATCTAGTTCGACACACGTGAGACGGGAATTTTCAGCTCCTGTGAATGTGAGCTTCACACTGGTAAAAAGTCAGTCTTACTAATATCGAAATATACTATTTAGCTGAGATTATCTTACGATTTGTTTAGTGAAAATATCACATCTGTGCATGCAAAAATTACAGTTTCCTGTTGAGATAAATTTCCCGTACCGCTAGGGTATTTTTTCTGGTACGGATGCGAAGGACATGAGGATTGACGAAAAAGAAATATTACCATACCGCATTTCGTAAAAAAAATCTTTCTCCTTTACAGAAAAATTATTATAAACCAAGGAATTGTTCACGTTTCCTGTCGTAATTTTCAATAAAATTCTGAATGAACTACACAGTTCCAGAACAAATTACTCTCGTTCAGAAAATTTCCAGGAGCCGGTAGAAAAGAGTTTACTATTCGTCGCGCATTTTCTTTCTAATATAGAATGAAAAGACCTGGAAATGAATTCCGCTCAACGATTACTTGATTTGTTTGATAATTTTTCTTTATTTTTCTTTAACTTCAATTTTCTGAATTTTGAAACGATGATTAATAGGGAAGGACAGAAATTTGTCTGAATTTCGCTCTGCATTCGTTGTTTGCTATGGTCTCACTTTATCCAATACTTCCAAAATTGACCTGACATATCGTGCAAGTAGCTTTAGGGGGGAGGGGGGTATTTGAGGTCGAAAACTCTAATGAAATTTTCATCTCCGGTGCTTCGTCAAGGAGCTGTTCATCGACAAAGCAAAAATCCACCGCAAATTACCCTGAGAAAATCCGCAATGAAATTCAACACCACGTCAGAGCCATTTTGGTCCTTAACACAATGTGAATATAAAAATCTGAGTCATCGTAAAAATTTCATATGTCTACTCTCATTCAATATGGGTGAACGGAATGGATTGGAATATATTGGACATTCAATGCCATTATCCCTCCGCCTTCAAATGAAAAGGACGTATGATCTCTCTATCGTGGAATAGCGTTTGATTGGCTGTCTTTTTTTCCTCATAACTCATAAACAAAGCGTCGGAGATAACATATAATCCTCCCCAGCTACCCCCATGATATATCATATCCGTTTCGGGACAGTCTGTATATTCGATCATTTCTGATAGTCGAAGACGATTCCTCGCACTTTTGATACGATATCACTGCATCGTTTTTGTTTCTAGGATATACTGTAACGTAGTATTTTAATTTTCTCCTCGACCGTTCAGCGGTTATGGATTTCCAGACGGGAAGCACGTCATTGGCGAGGGGAGAGTCAAAACTAATTTTTGTTGGGCCTTGTACCAATTTATTTTTGGTTATATCGCTTCTAATTCTGTCGACACTCACCGGACTACATCGTCGGATGGAGCCGGATCATCGTGGGAGTTTATCAGCCTCTTTCATCGGGTCTCTGAAGTCCAGAGGAATTTTGGATCCTCGAACTGATGTTTGGATGGTCCCGCGCAGGAGCTAGTCTCGCACGAGTGACGAGTGGCGGCGCCAGCTTACGGAGGCTGGAAATGGAGGGCTCAACTGACGATCTGGGAAATATCGGAGGGTGCCTGGACCGACGTTGGACGTCCAGGAGGAAATGCATCCAACGATGGAATAATTAAAATTAATTATACTTTTATGGAAATGATTGACGAGGTTTCAACTCCAAATCGGTTACACGGTTCCACAAAATATGGGCTCATTCGTTCTCAAGGATGGAAACAACTTTTTCTGATAGATTTTTTCGCGCTGATTCTAAATGCTTTTTTCAAAAAATTTCCTAGCATGTGCAGTTTTTGAGAAAAACAATGTTAAAGTGTCTAAAAACGGCCAAAATGAACACTTTGAGAAATTCATTAAAAAATTAGTTCGGACGTAATTTAAGACAGAAAAAAATCACAATTGAACGAAAATTTGATCTTTTCAATGAATGTGGGTTCGTCTTATTTGATTGAATGAAACCCACTAAAAAAAATTCTGAAAAAGGTGAATTTTCATCATTTTTGGGAAAATTAAATTACCGGAAGTTGGTTGTGAGTATCCTCACCCACGCCAATTTCAAATCAATCTACCCACGTGTGTTAACCTCCCCTAGATTTTAATTATAATTTGAAAATCTCGTTTCTTGGAAAGGAATTGTTAATTGTCCTGCATTTTTAAATTAAATCCATGGAGGTGGAAGAATCGAGGCGATTCGTTGCCCTCGTGGACGCTGAGCCTGATCTATGGAGAAACGGAATCTCGAGGGACAGCAATGCAAATAAATTAATTTGGCGCAGAATTGGTGAGCAGTTGAATCCTCCGAGCTCAGGTATTATCTTGTTGAGTGTAATATGAGGGTCAATCTTAGAAAGTCAATCAAATTAATGATATGTCCTGCCCCGACAGGATATTTGACCTTCTGCAGGTTCCTCGAATTGCGAGATCGCTAACACGAAGAACGACAAATGAATCCCAACGCAGGATTCATCCTTGAGAATGAGTTGATATTTTGCGATGAAGATGATGCAACCTGCTCATTCACATCTTCCCTAGCTTCCCCCCCCCCCATCAAGCCCTCCATCAGGCCCTTCACGAAGTCCCCTGCCAAGTCCAGAGCCGAGTCCCCCTCCAAGTCCTTCAAACCTTGATGAAGTGGTCGTGGTTGAGCCAGAGTAAGACGGAAAAATTTGAGTTCTTGAAATTTTTCCAATTGTTTCGTTGCGAAAAACAATTACTATATTTGGAAGTTTTTTTTTCATTATTGGAATCATTTAAATACAATAAAGGAATAAATCAAACGTTTCCATGTACATTTCTCTAATTTCTTCAATCAATCACTTTTATCAGAAAATGTGTTCTTAGAGTTTAGAAACAAACTCATAATAAGATAAATGAAATATTCACAGATATTTAAAAGATATTCATGAACATTGACAAAATTTATATTTACAAAATTTACACATATTCACGAAATATTTCCACTTGAAAGTCAGTTTCTTTGACTGTTCTTTTCTCTTTTTATTGACAAATGAATGAGTAAACTGGAACTGCCATTGACAAGAAGATTTAGAAGATTACTGTTGAAATCTTTTGCAACCTATAAAAAAACGTGATGTTAGAACATTCAAGACCGAAACATATGACTGGGGAGTCTGATACTGACCTGAAGATTTTGGAGAGTTTGACCCTGACTACCAAAATGATACAAAATTTCCCAAACCCATCGATTCCAATCTGTTCACCCAAGGTGCACTTATTAATGACTTGGTAAGAGATCTCGATCTAAGTAAATTTGGCGCAGAATTGCTAGCATCTAGATTGAATGAACGTAAGCTCCTGCTTCCCGGAGTCCATGGCTCCAGTTTTTGTTCTAGAGATCACGATTTTCGAAAAATTTTCACTAAAGATGCGAGTATTACTTATGCTTCCAACATCGATGGGCTTATGGAGCGTATGGGCATCAAGCATCGGCCAGATGAATAGCGTTTATTCATGGATGCTTCAACTAGCAGTCTGAAAGCCGTCTTGTTGCACATTGGAAGCAAGTATCCATCCGTCCCGATCGCTTACTCTACCACCCTTAAGTGTGAATGGGATAGTCGAGATCGCGCTGCTCATTACACCCGCAAAGAATGGCCGATTCGTGACAGCCTCATACCTGGGAAAAGAAATGTTCTAACTGATCCACTACCCCACCCTGAATGGATCTGCCTTCCAGTTCTGCATATAAAGCTGGAACTGGTGAAGGATTTTATCAAGAAACTGCAGAAGGATGGAAAGGCTTTTGCTTATTTGAAAGAATTCTTCCCAGAGCTGAGTATGGCGAAGATTAAAGAAGACGTTTCTGTCGGTCCCCAGATCCGGAAGCTGATTAAACATGAAACCGACTTCATTGAAACACTGAATGATGTTGAAGAAAAAACCGGGTTTTCCCTGAAAAAGGTCCCTGGCTTCCTCGGGAATATCCGTGCTCCTAACGATAAGGAACTCGTGGAAGACATGCTCGCTAATTTCAGGGAGATGGGCGTTAACATGTCACTCAAGACCACTTGATGGACTCTCATCTAGATTTTTTCCCTGAAGATTTAGTCAGCACTAGCGAAGAACATGGTGAATGATTCCATCACGACATCGCCAGGATGGAAAAGCGATACAAGGGAAAATCAGATCTGCACATGCTCTCCGACTATTGTTGGACTTTGATGAGTGACGATGATGCCACCCACAAAAGAAAATGTCCAAGGATCTCATTCCATAATGCCCAGAATGAGAAAAGATCCAAGACGTGCTGAGGAAGCCTGGAATCTTGTCTTAAAAACTTGAATCCTTGTCCAACTTATTATTACTTGAAAGCTGGGGATTTTCCCCAGCTTTCGGATTACTTTGGAGGTTTATTTGATGCGAGTGATGCTCCTCACGAGGGGAAAGCCTCTCGAAACAAATCTAAGTTTTTAAGTGAGACTTTCAAGTATGAATATTTTGTGAATATTTGTAAATGTTTTAAATATACATTTTATAGATGTTAATAAATTTGGTAAATATGAATTTTGTAAATGTTCATGAATACCTTGTAAATATCTGGGAATATTTCGTTTATGTTATTATGATTTAGTTTCTAAACTGTAAGAAGACATTTTCTATTTAAAGTGATTGAAGAAATTAGAGAAATGTATATAAAAACACTTGATTTATTTCTTTATTGTTTAAATTATTTCAATATTAAAAAAAAAACTTCCAAATGGAATAATTTCTTATCGACACGAAACAATTAGGAAAATTAGAATTCAATTAGGAAAATTAGCATTCAATTAGAACTCAAATTTTTTCATCTTGCTGTGGCTCAACCACGACCACTTTATCAAGGTTTGAAGGACTTGGAGGGGGACTCGGCTCTGGACTTGGCAGGGGACTTGGTGAAGGGTCTGATGAAGGGCTTAATGGGGGCGGGGAATCTAGGGAAGATGTGAATGAGCAGGTTTCATCATCTTCATCGAAAAACATCAACTCATTCTCAAGGATGAATACTGCATTACGATTCATTCGTCTTTCTTCGCGTTGATGATCTCGCAATTCCAGGAACCTGCAGAAGGTCAAATATCCTGTCCGGGCAGGACATATCATTAATTTGATTGACTTTCTAAGATTGACCCTCATATTACACTCAACAAGATAATACCTGAGCTCGGAGGATTCAACTGCTCACCAATTCTGCGCCAAATTAATTTATTAGCATTGCTGTCCCTCGAGATTCCGTTTCTCCATAGATCAGGCTCAGCATCCACGAGGGCAACGAATCGTCTCTATTCTTTCATCTCCATGGGATTTAATTTAAAAATGCAGGGCAATTAACAATTCCTTTCCAAGAAAAGAGATTTTCAAATTATAATTAAAATCTAGGGGAGGTTAACACACGTGGGTAAATTGATTTGAAATTGGCGTGGGTGAGGATACTCACAGCCAACTTCCGGTAATTTAATTTTCCAAAAAAACGATGAAAATTCACCTTTTTCAGAATTTTTTTTAGTGGGTTTCATTCAATCAAATAAGACGAAGCCACATTCATTGAAAATTGGATCAATTGTCGTTTAATTGTGATTTTTTTCTGTCTTAAATTAGGCCCATGTGACGAAATGAGTTTATTTGTCCTTTAATAACTCATGTTCACCTCCGACCTCGGCTAGTCTCGGTGAGCTCACGGGTGGTTCGCTCAATCGGAGGGATAAGTGAAGGATAGAGGGAGGGTTAACGATATTAAACCGACCGTACTAATGTGGGTAAAATAATTATATATTAACTTCCTTTTATACACGGTAGTGTTTAATGGGTCGGTATAACGCGGTACTTGACTCGACTTTGGGACCTTGACTTGACTTGGTTCTTGGTTGGCTGAAGGCCTAAGCTCAGAGATCTTCTCTGTCCAGCTCCCGAACGTACTCTGGCGTACTCTGATGTATCCTGGTGCTTCCCGAGTCGTCCAAACTCGTCAAAGTCCCAAGATGCTTACCTAAGCAATCCCACGGTTTTCTTCACTAATACAGTTTCGCGCATTCGTTTGTATAGAAACCTACACAGTCAAACAGTTCAGCACCCTGAACTGGACCTGTAGAAACCGTGGAACTGCTTACGCTGGTGTCCATGGGACACCGTGGGACTGCTGAGCAATCTTTGGATGAAGGGAATGAGAAACCTCGTTTCCCATT
>NW_021680648.1:130260-169036 GCF_001412515.2 Diachasma alloeum
GTAGTCGGGCTCTCTTTAATTTAATTATATTGTTCCTACGCTCAGTTGTTTCGTATTCCCGCGCGCTTAGTTGGTTACCCCTTCTCGTTGGCGCGCGGGAGAGAGAGATGGGACGGTGCCTGTTACTATCGCCTTCGTCTAACATTGCTCTCGCGCGGTGTTGAGCGGTTCTCCCCCCCACTACTCGGTCGTAATCCACGTTTGTTGCCTCGGTGGCGGTCTCACGTCGGAATTCGACTCCGGTAGATCTCGTGCAGTCACAACAAAGATAAGGGCTTCCTGTTTCGTTCATTGTGCTGTACTTTTTCACATAGTGCGTTACTGCGTTTAGTGCTGGTGTTTGTTCACAAAAGTCGGATTAATTACAGTAAGTATTTAATAATGATTTTCTCATGTCGCCATAAACGTTCAAATTGATTTCTGGATTCCTACTCTCAATGTTTTGTTACAATTAAATCGCCGTGGGGTTTTTTTTTTTTTTCATTCTCCAAGAACTCTCAACTTTATAATTTGAGAGGAAAACGACCTCAAAAGTGTTCATGCGACAAATTTCTTCATAACACATTTTTTGTTATGACTAAATCTCTCGTCTCCTTCCTGATTCGGTTCCAATATGCAATTTTGCTTAATTAATTACATAGTGAAATATTTTTCATTTCAATTCTCCCTAAATGCGTGTTTCAAAATTTTTCGGGAGGGAGAATTGAAATGTCAAGGTATTTAAATTTGCTATGAAAACGCGCCAGGCGAACACAACGAGAGTGGGCGGCGCTTAACGGCTAGTTGCGTTCCCCCTTTACCGCTCCCCTTGCTTCTTCCTCCATGATGCTAAAGGGGAATATTTTGAAACAAACAAAAGAGTTATAAATTTAGAAAATAATCATGTTTTAATTTAGATTAAATTTGTTTTGAAAATTTAATGATATTTTCCAGGCTTCCAAAAAGGGGAAAAATGATGTCATCTACAGAGGAGACCCCCCTTCCGTCAGCCTCCGGACACGTTGCCGAAGAGGGCGAAAATGTATTCGGTGTTGGCCTCAGTGAGGATGCTCTGGAGATCACCTCTCACGTTGATAACGGTATTTTTTCCAAACGTTACTTCTAAATTTGGGTTAAAATCATTCTGTGGATTTTAATTAATCCTTATTTTCCAGGAGATTCCGAGTTTTTGGAGACATATGGTGGCCCTATGTTCCGTGGGGGACGGCAGAGTGCCCGGAGGTCTCGCCGTTTCAGGCCGGGGAGTTCGGACCACATTGCGATTGATCCCCCGGTCCAAGAGTGGTTTGACGGTCGGGGCATTTCCTTTACTGAGGCGTGTGCCCTTGTACGGCAGACTATGTTTCGGTCGGGGAATCTCCCGCATCTATATATTGATCGTCCCGAGCTCCACTGTCCCATCATTGAGCGTCGGGCCCTTGACGTCTTGTTTGGGAGAATCCCCAAACCCCTTAGGACCTCCAATTGGGGTGGAGCTCGGAGGGGTGCTGGGCGCCCTAGGGGCTCTAAAACCCGCCGTAGGTCGGGACGGGGGCGACACTCGACTCGGCCCAGGGCCCAGACCTCGACTGGCCTCGGAGGCCCTCAGGACGGGGGCACTCCGTGCCTTCCTCATGCTCTTTTGGGTTGAGCATCCCCCGTGTACGTATTACTACGTTCCCTTTTCTTTGAAGACGAGAGAGAGAAGTAGGAAAAGGGGAACTAATCGGAAAAAAATTTTTGTTTTCAGAACGCCGAGGAACTTCTTCCGGTTGGAGGACATTTTCTCTCTTTTCAATATGTTATGTATTTCCCTTTTTATATATTTTTATGTATTTCTTTTTTATATATATTTTTATGTATATATATTTTTTTGATATGAAGAAAATTTATCCTCTCCTATCCGTCCTCTGTCCTGTCCCTACGGTTTTTTTTGTAAGGTGTTTAGTTTCCGTCTATCACTCTGGAGAGCAACGTTGTATTTTTTTCCTCGGTACCTCGTTTAGTTTGTTCAGTTGCTCGTCGGGAGTTGAGTCTGTTAGTTCCGATTGCTATTATGCCTCTCGCAGAAGATGATCCCCGAGTGAAGGTACTTGAGGAACTGGCGA
The DNA here is from genome assembly GCF_001412515.2 of Diachasma alloeum. Classification (NCBI taxonomy): domain Eukaryota; kingdom Metazoa; phylum Arthropoda; class Insecta; order Hymenoptera; family Braconidae; genus Diachasma; species Diachasma alloeum. Next base: position 132,348 of record NW_021680648.1, read on the forward strand.
AAGTTGTTCCTTTTGTGAATTATTTGGTCCGTAATGGTCCTAATTTGTACCATCCGAGGCTGCAGTCGATGTTTCCTACTCCTCATCCCAAAACTCCTTGGGACATAATGGATTATCGCCAGGCCCTGACTCTGCCTGCCATGCGCTCCAACCAGCATTTCGGGCTTGGGTTGGACGATCTCCTTGATGGCCAGCGTTATGCTTGTGAGGCGACTGGTACCCCTTTTTGGCTGCGTCGTCAGGGAGGCGAGAGTGTCGTTGTGCCTGTAACTGAATCCGTAAGTTGCGACTTTCCTAAAGAAATTTTCCTTCAGACTTGTCGGTATTTGATCCCCTTTTCTAGCCTTTCCCGTGGGGCCGAGTCCAAGAGCTTACCGAATTGTGGCTCACCCTTGCTTTGGAGCGTCATTGTAACGCCCCCTTGTTGTCGGATTCTCGAGCCTGTACTCTCTTCGAGCTTCTCTTCGATGATTGTTGGGATCGGGTGATTTATCTTCTCCATTCACCTCGTGCACGCAATGCTGCCCGATTGAGGAACCTCCGCTTATGGTTGTCGGCCGATTTCTGTTTGCCGAGGCTTTTCCTCGAGGCTCCCTGTCCGGTGGTAAGTTGTTTCAACCGTTAGATTTTTCGCAATTTATGATTGCTAACGGGCGCGAAAAATGTTTTCTAGGCTCCTCGCATGTTTCAATATGGAGACGATCCTCTCGAGTATTTGAGGTATCTTACCGGGGATTCTACCCTCGGGGATGAGATCATCGATGATCTCGACTGGTACGAGTATTTCGAGTGGGTACGTGGGGATGTTTAGGTAAGTTCGTCTCTCCATTTATTATTTTTCAATAATAAGGGAAACGCCTTCCTTGTACCCTCTCGGTATTTTTGTTTTGAAAAAGCAATGAGAGTTATTTTCGAATATAACCTCCTGTTCTTCTGTCTAGGGCCCGTTTCGGTGACCTCAACGATGGAGGATCGTGCGTCACCACGAAAGAGGGGTGTCAGCTTTCCCTCTCAACGGATTTCTCTCTCTTGTGTACCAAAAAAAATGTACCTTGACTAAGAGAAAATATAAAGGTTGAGAAGGGATGAAAGTTGTTTTTTTTTCTTTCCCCTTTTTGCGGTCCCTGGGCAATTATTAAATTAGTACGGATTTTCTGGTGGACCTGTCGCCTTCCGGAGTCGGGCTTTCTTCAGTTTGTCGCGGTGTACTATTCTCAGCCCTCTCTCCGTCTGAATTTTTATGTTGTTGTTTTCGAAAATTTCCGTGATACGGTACGGTCCCTTCCAGTCATCGTCCCTCTTGCCAGTTTTTGGTTCCTTTAGAAGCCAAACATCATCTCCTATCCCTAAAGGTGTTTCTTTCACTTTCCTATCGTAATACCTTTTGGATTTTTCTTTCGATTTGATCAAATTTACCCGAGCTTTCTCACGAACTTTTCTCAGTCCCTCTGTTAATTCTTGGAAGAATACGTGGTATGGTTTACCCCCTATTCCCTCAAGTGATCTTGCCGAGGGTATTCGCGGTTTTACCCCGAAAACTAGCTCGTGAGGCGCGTAACCCGTGCTTTCGTGAACGCTGGTGTTATATGCGAACATCGCCATGTCTATCCATTTATCCCACTCTCCGCTATCTCCGATTTGCGTTTTCAGGAATTCGGTTAGGACATGGTGACTTCGCTCGAGAGATCCGTTCGACTGAGGGTGATACGCAGTTGTCAAACATTGGCGAATTCGGAACAATTTACAAAATTCTGCGGTGATCGCGCTTGTAAAATTTGTACCTCGATCTGACAAGAGTGCCTGGGGCGCGCCAAAAGTGCATATTAATCTTCGCGTTATGGCTCGCGCCACATCTTCCGCCTTCTCATGTCTCAGCGGTACAGCAAGGGCATACTTTGTCAAGCAGTCCTGCATGGTTAGTAAGTACCGGTACCCCTTGTTGCTTCTTCCGGAGGGCTCGTAGATGTCCATGGAGACCTTTTCGAAGGCATCCATTGGTGTGTCCGTGATTATCATGGGATGTCGGATTTTCTCACGCACTAATTTCTTCCTCTGACAAATCAGGCAGAGGTTCACATAGTCTCTGACTGTTTGGGCCATATTTTTCCAGTAATATTGCACTGCTACCGCGTGCAATGTTTTTGTGATGCCCTTGTGTCCCCCTAGTGCTGACGTGTGCTTTTCTTCTACGATTGTAAGTCGATCCTCGGCTGTTGGTACGTCAAGAAGTCGAGCACATAACACTATTCGAGTGCCAGTGCCCCTCAATTTTTCCTTTAGCAGTGTTCGGATGACTTTTCTTGATCTTTCCGTTAGGGAGTCGGAATCGTGGGCCATTCTAACTGTCTGTAGATTTTCGGTCTTTAGTTGATCAATGAAGGTTTCGATGACTAGCTTCGTATTTTCTTCTAGAACTTCAGCTTCTGCGTTTTCCTTGATGATTAATCCAAATCCGATTTTTCCAGCCTTTTCTAGTCGGATGACCTCTCCCGTTCGACGTATTTCGGCAGTCAGCTCTTCCTGTTTTATCCAGTCTTTTTCCACCACCACTCTTAGACAGCCATTGTCCAGCCCTCCGTCTGCTGCAAGGAAAAATGCAAAATTTTCCTTTACCGCTGTCAAATGTGTTTTGGAGTATTCCACATTTTCATTTCCTTCTTCTTCTGAGAATTGGTGTTGTGGATTATCTTCGTCCGGTGGCAGGGGGTTTTCTCCCTCACTGTCATCGGAGTGGACCAGTGGTTCCCATTCATCCGAGATTTCGTTCTCCAACTGCTCCTCACGCCGCTGGTCGCTATCTTCTTCTCTTCCCACTCCTGGATCTATCCGTTCCTCGTGCGGCACTGGGTCAATGACTGGATCAGCTGGTTCCTCTGGCTCTGCTGGGATATTCTGGTAAATTTGTTCATCATCCGATGGGATTAATGGCTCTTGCGTGGGGTCGAACATACTTCCACTGGTTTCACTTTCGGGTTCGGACGGTTCCTCGTCCGAAATTGGTTCATCTTTTCTCTGTGGTGGTTGATTGCTTCTTTTCGGCCTTTTGAAGACTGGCTTTTCTTCTTCCGTTGTTGTTTCGTCGAGCGAGACCGAGATTTTCCGAGGGCGTCCCCGTTTTTTCTTTTCACCCCTTGGACGTCCTCGCTTCCTTTTCTGAATTGGATTCTCTCTCTCTTCCGGATTTCTCTCGGGTGCTTCTGAGGGTGGTTTGTTTGTCCTTTCTACCTCCGGCGGTCCTTGGTTTACCGACACTACTCGACATTTAGGCACATGTGTGGTAGTGTTTCCTTTTTTTATTTTAATGACGTCAGGGGAAATCACTGCGGTGATTACGTGAGGTCCCTCCGTCTGATAGGGTGAAAAATTTTTATACCATACCAGATCCCCGACGTCCATGTCTGGGTAATTACTGGACAAATCTATCGTCATTTGAGCGAGATCCCAATCCGGTGGAGGGTCGTTCACTGCGGCGATACACTCTTTCCTTACTATATCGGGTCTCGTACCCCGCATGACTTGGACTTTGTTATCAGGCCACATCATTTCTACTACGCAAGGACCTGTTTTTTCGCCGCTTGGTATGACGACATACCATATCGCGTCACCGACTTCTGCCTGCTTCATCAATGGATTCATTTCGCCAGTCACTGCGATGGTCTGCTCATGAGTCGATGCTTCTTCCTTATCAGGTATTGGGTTACGAGATAACGCGTCCGCATTGAGATTTAATTTTCCCGGTTTATATTTAATCTCATAGTCGTACTCCTCCAATTCATTAGCCCATCGTCTTAATTGGGCTCCCGGATCTTTAGTGGATCTCAGCCACACGAGTGGCTGATGATCTGTTACCAAAGTAAATTTCTTTCCGTATAAATACGGTCGAAATTGCCGAATTGCAAATATAATCGCGAGAAGCTCTTTTTTTGTTGTTGTATAGTTTTTCTCGGGTTTTGTCATCACTCGTGACGCATAGCTTATAGGCAAATCTTCGCCTATTTTGCCTTGACTTAGGATTGCTCCGACTGCGTAATCTGATGCGTCCGTTGTGACGACAAACGGCCGAGAAAAATCAGGGTGTCTTAGAATTGGATATTGCGTAATTTCCCGTCTCATCGACTCGAAAGCGTTTTCCTGGCTTTCCCCCCATTCAAAAGGAACATCCTCCTTCAAAAGTTCGTTTAGGGGGCGTGCTTTTGTCGCGAAATTTTCGATGAATTTTCGGTAATAGCCGGCCAGACCAAGAAATTGTCTAATGCCCTTTTTGTCCTTTGGCCTCCGATATTTTAAAATGGGGTCGATTGTTTTGGGGTTAGGCTTTATCCCTTCCTCGCTCACGCAATGTCCTAAGAAGGTGGCTTCTTCCCTCAGGAATTCACACTTAGAAGGCTGCAGGCTCATTTGCACTTTGTGGAGTCTATCAACAAAGGATTTGTATTTTTTTCTATGATCCTCTAGTGTTTTGCCATAGACTACGATATCATCCATATATACAAATAGTCCTGCACCCTGTAAACCTGAGAGAACTACATCCATTGACCTTTGAAAGGCTGGTGGACCATTCGCGATTCCCATTGGAATTCTTGAGTAATGATAATGCCCCCCTGGTGCTGAGAACGCAGTTTTGGAGCGGCTTTCGGGTGCCAATGGAATTTGGTGGAAACCCGACACCAGATCAAACGTCGAAAAATACCTCATTCCCCCCAATTGATCTAGAATATCCGTTATGTTGGGTAAAGGGTACGCGTCCGCGATCATTTTTTCGTTTAGTTTACGAAAATCGACAACCATGCGCCATCTTTTCTCTCCGTCGGCGCCTGGTTTTTTTCTTACCATCCATGCTGGGGAGTTATATGGTGAGTCAGAGGGTTCAATGATACCTGCTTCTAACATTTTATCTATTTGCTCTTTAAATTTATCTCGAATGTGGAAGGGCAGGCGAAATTGTCTCACTACCACCGGGTCATCATCTTTTAATTTAATACGATACCCTGGTATTTTTGCCTCTTTCAATTTCTCCTCATCAAGTTTATAGACCCACGGATTGTATCGGACAAGGTCTTTTACCTCTTCTTGCTCCTCCTCATCGAGACCCTCCAATTTGAGGACTTCAATAATTTTATTGGCTCTAATTTCGCGCTGTTGATCGTCTGAACTCTCTGTTTCTCCAAATGCTTTAATTTCCGCCTCTGTCGCGATTGACTCTATCTTTTCCAGGTCAACAAATGGAACTCTAAATCGCTCTTCGGTTTCACGGGTATTGTAGACGTACATGAAAGCTACACCATCTTTAGGCCTTACTATCGCATCCCCGAAGTACACTCCTGTTTTGATGTCCCTTCGCGGGAGGTATCCGACCTCAGCGTCGAATTTATTTACTCTGACGTATATTAATTTGACTGTCCTAGGCGGAAGAGGAATTGACTCCGTGTTTACGAACGTATGTATTCTTTCCCCTATAGTCAACGTATCTTCCCCATAGTCAATTTTGACTGCCCTACTTTTTAGAAATGGCCTGCCCAGCATTCCATCTTCTATAAGGGGAAAATCTGAGTCGACGACATGGAATTTGTCCTTGACTCCCTCTACGTCCAGAGTTACGTATCCAACCGTCTTCAATTTCCCCGGTGTAACCCCTTTAATTATTATTATTTCTTCGCGATTTATAGTTACTTTCGGGCTGAGTTTATCCAGTCTCACTAGATTTACATCAGCCCCCGTGTCGACAAAAAATTGACCTTCCCCCCTTTCCATTTTATTAACCTTTAAATGGACTTGAGTGGGGGGTACATCCATTACGCGGAAATTCACATGGGCTGTCTTATATATTACCGTGTTCTGCGCGTTTGACTCGCCCATGCCTCTGAGTCCCAGATCGCGCAGTTTTCCTAGACTCATTCCTAGTTTAAATTTTTGTTAGAGGGACTTGCAACAGCTGGATCTTCCTGTTGTCCCTCTCCCTTGGTTTCCTCAGAAGCCATTTTTCTGGGGAATTGCTGCTTTATTAAATGTGAGGGGGTTCTACATTCTCGCGCGAAGTGTCCGGGTTTGGAGCACTTGTAGCAACTGTAATCAGCGGTGTTGGGTTTCTTCTTCCGCTTATCATTTTGTTTCCCCCCTTTATAATCTGAGTTGCCTTTACCGCTCTGAAAACCGCGTCTCTGCCCGTCGGCTTTGGCTGAATTTGTGGCTTTAATGTTCAATGCCCTCAAATCAGCTTCAAGGGCGTCGTCATCGATTGATTCTGTTGCTCTAATTTTCGCTTGCCCTTGAAACTGCTTTGTTTTTGCGTGCAATTTTCTGAGTTGTTCGAAATCTTCGGTCTCTTTTAATTTGGATTCGATTGTCACTGCAACGCCGACGGCTTCGTCAAAAGAGGTAGGTGTCAGAGGGAACATCATGTTCTTGATGTCTCTTCTGAGACCTGCGAGGAATGCTTCCCTCATGTTCAGTTTTATGCCATGAATGGTAATACCGTAATCAGCCGTCGGGTCCGTGTCAAGTCGACTCTGTGCTTTTAATTGGAGAGCTCTGAAACGCGCTTCATAGTCGGTTACTGATTCCCCGTATTGCTGATATAAACGTGACATTTTTGCGAGGATTTGACGTAAATTTTCTCTAGTTCCGAATGAAAGACGAAGCTTCAGGATAAGGTCATCGAGTGAATAGATGCTAGTTAATGCGCTCTCCACTGCCAATCTTGCCTTGGGGCCGAATTTTGGTAGTATTTGATGGAAGAAATTGAATTCATCTCCCGGTTTCAGAAGTCGACGTGACATATTTAAACTGGTGATGAACCTTTCAACATCGTCCCCAACTTCGTATTTTGGTAGTGGTCTAATGGCATTTCTCACTCTTTGATCCTCTCCATAAAAATTTTCTAATCTTGGATTATATCCCATTCCTGGTCCATATCCCTGTCCTTCAATGCCCAGATTTAATTCCGGTCTTGTGTTCCCGCCTCCAAAATTATTATTCGGTGTTACGGTTCCGGCATTCATTCCCTGTGTTGCGTTTAAGCCGCCAAGACCGAGATTTGATCTGGCAACTCCCAGATTCGACCCTGCAAATCCCAGATTCGACCCTGCAAATCCTAGATTCGACCCTGCAAATCCTAGATTCGACCCTGCAAATCCTAGATTCGACCCTGCAAATCCTAGATTCGACCCTGCAAATCCTAGATTCGACCCTGCAAATCCTAGATTCGACCCTGCAAATCCTAGATTCGACCCTGCAAATCCTAGATTCGACCCTGCAAATCCTAGATTCGACCCTGCAAATCCTAGATTCGACCCTGCAAATCCTAGATTCGACCCTGCAAATCCTAGATTCGACCCTGCAAATCCTAGATTCGACCCTGCAAATCCTAGATTCGACCCTGCAAATCCTAGATTCGACCCTGCAAATCCTAGATTCGACCCTGCAAATCCTAGATTCGACCCTGCAAATCCTAGATTCGACCCTGCAAATCCTAGATTCGACCCTGCAAATCCTAGATTCGACCCTGCAAATCCTAGATTCGACCCTGCAAATCCTAGATTCGACCCTGCAAATCCTAGATTCGACCCTGCAAATCCTAGATTCGACCCTGCAAATCCTAGATTCGACCCTGCAAATCCTAGATTCGACCCTGACGTCGGACTTCCGAATCCCATTCCTTGCCTGGCGAATCCGTAGTCTGTACCAAATGCGTGTGTCGCGCCTAATTCTGATCGTCCCATCCCATAATGTATGCCGGACGCTGAGTTATTTTGTCCCAATCCCAAATTTACTCTATTGTATTCTGGATTTCCCCCATACATTGAGGTCGATTGCCCTAATCCGTAGTTTGACATGCTAACGTTTGAGAATATTCCCTGTGTCTGTGGATTATTTAAGGGTGGTTGGGAGGTATTTCCTGAACTCGCGCTCATTCTCGCACTGGTACTCGTGTACGTCACGGTAGTGTTCGTTGTACTCGAGGCTGACGGTGCCTCGGTTGTTATTGTCGTGGGTGTCACGGCTACCGTCGGCACCCCTGTTCTCGCGTCTTGTGTGCCGTCCATATTTATCCTAATTAACTCTAATCTTGAGAGGTACGGTCTCGAGTCGTCGTTCCGTCTGTCTCGTCGATTATTCCGATTGGTCAACGATCGCTCTGAACGCGTGGGTGGAATTTTGAGGTTGTTTGTGTACTTACGTAGACCCAAAAACGGCGAATAAGAGCCACAATTTCATCCTCCTTCCTCTCGTTGGTGTTTTAATCGCGTTCGTTGTCTCTGCGCGTTGCTTCTCTGCTGGTTGTCCGCGGTTACTAGCTTTTTGGCGGGTTGTCTCTGCTAACACTTTTCTGCTAGTTGTCTCTGCTAGCACTTTTCTGCTAGTTGTCTCTGCTAGCACTTTTCTGTTAGTTGTCTCTGCTCGTTGTTACTGTCCTCGGGTGAAGTTTTGACTTCTCTGGATTCTCTAATCTTCCTTCTATCGAGTGCAGTTGTAACGGGAGATTGAGACGTCTGCCTTTTTCTTGACCGTCGGATTTTTTTTTCTTTTTCAGCACACGCGTATACCTTAATTATTCACTGCAATCCTTCACTTTTTTGTTAACATCACATAATCCTTTGAATCCTTGTTTTTGCACTCGCTTCCCCGAATGAGTGCCCAAAAACACGTTGGGCGCCAATGTGACGAAATGAGTTTATTTGTCCTTTAATAACTCATGTTCACCTCCGACCTCGGCTAGTCTCGGTGAGCTCACGGGTGGTTCGCTCAATCGGAGGGATAAGTGAAGGATAGAGGGAGGGTTAACGATATTAAACCGACCGTACTAATGTGGGTAAAATAATTATATATTAACTTCCTTTTATACACGGTAGTGTTTAATGGGTCGGTATAACGCGGTACTTGACTCGACTTTGGGACCTTGACTTGACTTGGTTCTTGGTTGGCTGAAGGCCTGAGCTCAGAGATCCGCTCTGTTTNTCCGAAATCATTTTTTAATGAATTTCTCAATGTGTTCATTTTGGCCGTTTTTAGACATTTTAACATTTTTGTTCTTAAAAAGTGCACCTGCTAGGAAAATATTTAATAAAAGCATTTAAAATCAGCGCGGAAAAATCTATCAGATAAAGTTGGTTCCGTCCTTGAGAACGAATGAGCCCATATTTTGTAGAACCGTGTTATTGTCTCGCATTATGAAGTGGACATGATTTGACTTATTTCCCCTCGTCACGCTCGGCCAATAGGAGCCTCGGATGCCTGTTGGAGCGTTGTCGCGTGGGTTAATTGCGCGGGCAACAGGCACTTCTCGTCTGGACGTCGTAGTGGCCGCTGTGCCAAGTTTTCGGTTGTATTAAATTTCGTTAAAATTTCCGAGAGTTGATAGTTTTTGGGACCCGAGAGTCGTCAGAGGACTGCTTTGCCGTTTTTGCGGATCTTTTGGGGGTTGCTGATCGACGAGTATTCTTTTTTTATCGGTGAGCGGTGGTTCTATAAAAGAAACATTGTTAATTCAGCCTTTTGTTTTAACAAACGCTTGGTCCGTGGTGTTGATGCCATTAGAGTTTCCCATGATTTTTCGGCTGGGTTTTACTCCTCGTTCGACAGAGGAATATATTTTTCCGTGTCCAATTCAATCTTTACTCTTGGATATCCCTCATTTGTTAGCTACTTAGTTTATTAACATTCATTGAATTCAGTGATTTTGACTGCATCTTAGTATCATGTATTCAACTCTCGTTTCGCCATCGCCGTGTGATATTATCAATTTTTCGGTGGTTTGGAATCTCGAGATCAGTTATGTTATTTCCTCGGGATTATTATTTCTGTCTCTCGGCTAACGTTTGGCCGATTTAACGTCGCTTTTACTTTCGGCCTAAGTAATATTTCGTTTGGGCCTCTATCGTGTTTTGGAAGTGGGATTGTAGCGCATTTTCGGCGCTCGAGTTCGTAGCCGGCTGATCTTTCAGTTGCCGGTTTCTTCATTATTATTCTCTCAAGGCAATCCCCCTCTCAAACTCACGTAAAGTTGCCTCCTCTGATCACCCTTTGGTGGACGCGCTGAGCACTCGGGGTAATGGTAGTTCCCTACGCTGCGACTATTTGAGTTTGAGTAAATTGAATGGTTATTTTATTTTCTGACCATCTTTTGACTTTCTTTGACTTTAAATTTTGAATCTTGACTAGTATTTTATTTTCGCACATTTCGCAGGGGTACAGGTTGTGTTGTATCGAGTCATTCGTTGTTATGTGATTTATTTGTTCATTTTTCCTTGAGTTCGGAGAGTCAGATTGAGAGACCCAGACGGGGTTTTGTGATTGCGTTTATAATCGAACTTCTAGTTTTTTTATTTTTAATTGAATTATTATTTTTTCCCGTACGATAATTCGTTATTGTTATTTTGCGAACCCAGTCATTTCAGGATTCAATTTAGAGCAGTACTTTGAGCCAAGCCGCCTTCGCGGATGAAATACTGAGCTGTCGACTGCTGTTCTGTGATTCGTTGTAGTTTGTGATTTCGACTTTTGTTCGCTTTGAGAAAACGATCTGGCGCCCAATTTTTGGTTATAAATCTGGACGTCGAGGGCTACCTATTGTCGTTCCGTTTCCGCAGAGGGGTGAAATACGTCACAGTGCATAGCTCTCATAAAAAGTCCTTTCTTTTTTTCGTTCCAGATTCCGTCCTACCCTAAATACCCTCACGAATCTTTCAACTGTTCATATCCATCGTCATAATTTGAAAACCCCTCTTGCGATTCTAACACCCGCACCCCCTCTCTTATTTCTCATACTCCTACATCAAGTCGTTGAGATTTCCATAATATCAAGACGGCATCTCCTACAATATCATTCAGGGAGAAATGACGAGTTATAATGGAGCAACTTAATATTGAAGAAAAATGAGTTCATGCTGTTCGAGGATCAAAAACAAGTTCACTGTGTATATTGCGATAAGCGACTCAATGGTGTTGATAAGAGCAAGATTCTGTCCCACATAAATTGCGCCAAACACATGTCCACAAGAATAGCTGCCGCCAATCCTGAAGCACCCCGGCAAGCCGCGTTTCGTCGTATTATACAAGAATTGCCCTTGTCGGATGAGGTATATATGTTGCCTCACGATGGAATCGTATGTCATTACTATGGGATGATGTTGTGCACAATAAACAAAAAGTTTTGAGAGAGCATGAGAAAACTCAAAAACATCAAAAAGCAGCTGAACTTAATGCAACACTTCCACGTCCTAGCCCGGTGCATGCGATGCATTGTCTCCTCATCAAAATACTTTCTGGGCCGAGTTGTATGATGCACTAATTCTAGCCGACATTCCCTTGGATAAACATCGTAATACTTTCTTCCTTAAATTCTTGGAGAAATGGACAAAACACACTATTCTAGATTCAACGAGATTGCGTGGTCACGTGAATCTCATTTATGAAGCCAAAATCACAAGGATACGTGACTAAATTGCAGATTATCCAATTGCGTTGTGTGTAGATGAAATTACAGACAAGACTGGTTGTTGTGTTTTTGATGGCGTCATTACTCCTTTACTGGGAGATCGCGCAGGGACTCCGCGTTTAGTTCATTGTGACGAGGTAGAGCAGGCCAATAGCGAGACAATTGTTTCATTTGTCCACGATGCATTGAGCATTATTTGGCCTGAGGAATTCACCACTACAGACTATCGATATACAACACGGACAGTGTTCGATACATGAAACGATTGGCCAGATTGTTGATGGCTGACTTTCCAAAATTGGTCAATGTTACTTGTCTTGCTCACTTGAGTGGCTGGGGAAGTTAGAAACCCGTATCCCGAGGCAAATGATATCATTTCGGAAACTAAAAAAGTTTTCCGAAAAGCTCCAAATCGTGTAATGAGTTCAAAGAGCGTGCTCCTGGTATCCCTCTTCCACCTGAACCAGTGCTTACACGGTGGGGCACATGGATTCAAGCTGCTGATTACTATGCAGCCGACTTTCAGGCGGTTGCCGACATAATTGCTGTTCTGGAGCCAGATGCTATATGTGTGACGAAAGCACAAGAGTTTTTTCAGGTGCCAGGTATTGAAGAGATTTTCGAGACCATCTCTAACAACTACGGTCTAATCGTCACTACAATGACGAGATTGGAAAGTCGAGAGTTACCTCTCGACGAGGATGTTTCCATCTAGCTTGTCGAAGACATGTACCGAGAGATCTATCAGCCTCTTGCTATCCCACGCCCGATAACTGAGAAAATGTACGATGCTTTTGAGAATAACGAGGGTTATGGGACCATGAAAGCTATCTGCAGTTACTTGCAGACAGGAGAGCGCAGTGAAGAGCTACCGAATTGGTCTGAGATTGATCTTCAAGCTGCTCGGTATCCAGCGATAGTATCTGCTGAGGGTCGAAAGAACTTTCAATAGGTATAAGAAGGTAATGGCCTACGATCGTCAAAGCTCCACACACGAAAATTTAGCAAAACATGTCATAGTGAATTGTTTCCCGCAAGCATTATGACCACTATGAGTAATTCAACCTGCAAATGTCAACGTGGTCGCAATCAACAATTTATCATAGTTAATATCTGAACTCCTATCATTAGTGCAGATCTGAATGATCGCGTTCTGCTCATCCATCTTCGAGGACAATATTTTTTTACTTCAGATGAGAGTTTACATAGCGTTTCACATTTTGCGACGGGTACATATGATATTGTTCGATAGGATTGTGGAGTAGCTGGGGGAGAGCCAGGATGGTTCTTGATATTAGTTTACAAGCAAAATCTTTTCATCATCTTACAAGATCGACAAGTCCAGCATGTTCAGCATCGCTGCAGTCACCAACGATAATTTAACAATCGCGTTAGTCAGCCGTCAAAGACTGGTAAAGTATGCGAATTCCACGAAACCACCTACAGCTCCTAGTACAGTGGACAGGCCTTATACACGCTCAAAAAAGACGAGTCGCCCCATTTTAAGAGGTAAGAGAAACCCTCTTATTTTTTCAAATTTTTGAATACATTTTCTGTCAAAAGTTATCGACATTTTTCAAAATCGAAGCACATTAATCTTCGGGAGATGACGATGATAATTTCAAAGAAATAGTAGCTTTAGGTTACGTATCCTGTTCTCCAGAATTTTTCGAAAATATCTATATCACCTGAAAATATTATGCCAATTTCTCTAACATAATCACCTCAACATCAACGGTAGTATTGACCACTGCCACAATGATTACAATTGACCACGGCCAGAAAAAAGTGGTGTCAGAACATGAATGTACACATGGGTTTAAACACAAGCGTTTTCTCCACAAGAGGACCGAGCGCAGCTTTGAACTCCACACGCGGCAATATGAGTAGAAACTTTGTCCACATCTAGTTGCACACATGAAAGATTGACATATCACTGTGTAATATCCGGAATATTTAAATAGCCAAATTATTAAAAAATTTGGAAAATACAACATCGAATGATTTCGAAACAATTGTGGAAACGCATTTCGAAACAATTGCTGAAACGCATTTCGGAACAATTGCAAAAGCCCGATTGCAACACCTGAGCGAAGCTGAAAAAAAAATTCTCTCTTGCAATGGTCACTCATGACCCGATCAAAAGTCAATGACTCTTTCGCAATCCTCCACATAGGAATCGTACTCGTGAAAGACACATTAAAAATATAAACAACGAAACAGTCGTCATCTAGCTCGGTTAAAATGCAGAACACCTTAGCTGAAGATCCCTGAAATCGGTCGGAGTCCCGTAAGTGAACCAAAATTTGGCACTTAAACTGGGGATATTAGTGAATGGATCACAGAAGTGATGATTCGAGTGTGCAATCGGATTTCTGTGATTGAGACCAGGAAGCTGATTATTTGACGAACTCAAAGTACATCTGAAACTTTATATAAACCATTGATTCTCGAAAGGAACTGTGAATACACTTCAGTTTCCTCTTGGGGCATAGAAAATTTAATTTAATTTGAGGCAGTGGAAAATTTATGTTGAGAACAGTATAATTAAACAGTACATGTGAAAATCTGTGAAAATAAACTAAAAGGAGTGACAATTACAAGATTTCTACGGGAAGAAAACTTATCAGTTGTTTGGACTTGAAGGTCGAATCTCGTACCTACAAAAATTTGAATTATAATTGGGAACGATTCTTGAACAAAAATCGTGAGTAAATGCACACACACTAAATTCTCCAAGATACCATCAAAGGGTAGGAATTAGTCCATCTAAAAAGTATAGGTATAAAATTTTCTAGAATTGACAGAAAAGGAAAGAATTGTTAACATCTTGTACAAATTTGGATTCGAAAATATAAAATTTTGGTCAACATATTTTTCGGAAATATTTAACAATCATAAAAGAAAGAAAAATATTTATTTCATTTTTCCCCTCTACTTTTACGCATTTTAAAAATATCCCAAAGAAATCGGATTGAGAGAAAAAGAAGAAATTCAGGAAAGGAAAAAGGTAAGAGTGATATGTAAACGTCGTCCTAAAAATAAAATTGGAAAGAAACAGGAAATTTTTTTAAACCGAATTTTCCTGTTGATAATTCTAACATCGAGTCCCGGAATTATGAAAAAGGTTGTCCTCCGACGCTAGACAACGTCTCCGGACATTACAACTGAAAGTACGAATGCTTCATCTCCATACAACTCCAATACACAATCAATTTTACACAATTGATATGTGCGCTTGCATTAAGTCCGCACCAAAGTATGGCACACATATTGTTGTGAACCTTTTGCAATTCCACATGCTTCTAAATCCACTGATTCATTTGACACATGATAATTTACCCGCTCATTAAGTGCGCAATCATGTTTTCTACATCGTAGAATGTTTAAGCATATCTACATATTGTGCATTTTGAAGTCCACAATATGTAGGTTTGAATACAGACTAAAAACGTGTGGAAATTCATGAAAAAATGGAGTCCCCGACGTTTTTGATGTGGTATTTTATAAGAAAATAAAATATCGGTGTGTAGTTGAATCTCCAGATTGTGGAGTTTAAAAAGCTCAATGTGGAGATTCGTTTAACCATTATATAATGTAGAAAACATGACAAATGAATCTGTGGAATGAGGAGCATGTGCAAATGAGAAAAGTTCGAAATAATATGTGTGCTATTGTTCAGTGTGGCCATAATGGAAGCGCACAATTCAATTGTTAAAAATCGGTTGTGTATTTGAGTTGTGTAGAGATCAAGCATGTGTACTTTCAGTGTCAATGTCTCATGTCTGCAACTAGATGTGGACAAAGTTTCTGCGCACATTGTCGTGTGTGGAGTTCAAAGCTGTGCTCGGCCCTCTTGTGAGGAATACGCGTGTGCTCGAACCATCGTATACATTCATGTTCTGATACAACTTTTTACTGGCCGTAGTCAATGCTGCCAATATCAACATACATCGAGTTAGCTAACAATTCCATTGCCGATGGTGTTTTGCGCATCAAGGCTATTAACTCGTTTTAGCCATTGAAGACATACAACCCAAGGGGCTTTTCTCATTTGAATTGAGTGACACCATGATTATAAAACGGTAATCGATTATACGTAATTACCTCGCAAGGTAACCTCATATATCCCAGCAAACGACTCACCATTGATCAGCCCAGAGGAAAATCCATCTCCCCTGGCATCAATCATGGCGCGTCACGCTGTTGACACGAGGGCTTTTTCTAACTAGAAAGCACGACCCCTCGCCACAATCGCATCAAGTCTACGTACAGTGCAGGTCCTGATCATCAATTTGAGCATGACAGATAGGGAGGTGCTATGTGGAGTGATGCCCTTCACATTGATGACAAAGTCTGGCATATTTTCATCTGCATAAATATGGCATGGCCGGTATCTTGAGAGACTTTGAATGATTCTCAGCTGAAATCTAGCAGAAAACAATCTTCAAGTGGCCGCGTTGGATAAGGTACCTCCCTATTTAGTTGTTTCTGGGAAGGATCACCGAGTTGTATCCAGGTAGTATAACAATGACGGTATGTGTCCTTCCACGTGAAAAGGACCGACTTTATCACATCTAGTTTCCGAGATATTCACGTTTTTCTCTTCACGCTTCCCATTTAAACCAATGTTAAACTTATTTTTTGATCTTCTATACCGACGTCATTTTCCATGCTATCGAATTAGTTTTGGGCTCAAATTGTGAGGAATCTGACCAAGATTATCGGAATATATAACTCCAATACCGCTGAAGTGGGCATCTTTCACGTGGACGGCCGCATAAGCTCTCCACTCGAGTGATGAAATGAGAGATTAAGTCAAGCTGTGATTCAACTGCAATACCTGCCTGGGCTCTGACTGTGGAGTCGACCTTATGTAGTTTTTCTAAAGGCGGTTCGAGATTCAGGTAGTAATGGCAATTCACGCTTATCATTTTTCTTGGCTCTCTTCAGGAAGTTTTTCCGAGGAATTTGATTAGTAGAAACCCGTGGGAATAAGTCATGGCAATAGTTCACCATCCCGAGGAATCACGTTCTCCTTGACTTGATAGGGGAAGTAACTAAATTGGCATTGACATCAGAGCCTGACCATAGACTGTTCTTCAATATTAAGTAAGCCACTTCATTCTTATCTAATTGACGCTGGCTCAGGTAGATCATCAAAATGTTTTGCTTAAACGGCTATTATGCCGCTCGAGCTTGAGGTTCATCTTCATTTGCCCTTATGATAAATGTTGGGAAAAACCTCCTCACCTCCGATCTTTTTCAAATTTAGACCATGTGTTTAGGACCCTAAAACTAGGCCCCACACATATTTTTCAGTGTCGAAAACGATTCCAAAGGGATGAACCTGAGCCACGCGATCTCACCGCTCTTTGCATTACCCGGGACCAACCACGTGGAGGGGGCGGTGCTCTGGTCCCTCGACAACACATTTTAACATATAAAAGACAATCGGACAACACAAAGATGAATGAGGGGTAGTCGAGGCCAAGCAACCCACCTACCACCCACCCCGAACACAGCCGTGCAGTCCGCCACTGTAGCACATTACAGCATATATTAAATTTAATAATAATAATAATGACTCACAACTATGCTCGAGGTAGGAGAGGGGCAATTCAGCCCGCCCCCCCCCCTCAGGTAAGATGACAGATGGTTTATAATGCCTAGCGACAGTATTAAAGAATGTTTCGAACCTGTCGGCTAACTTTACGGAGCGCCTAGACATGAATTCTCCCAGATATCCGTGGTAGTGCTCCTCGCAGGTGCCGTATCTCGGGAGGTCGCCCTTCAGGTCTCTCCACATCCTTTCAATCCCCTGCGTGTGAGCTCTTATGATCTCATCCACGAAGGCGACAGAGTGATTTACCGTGAGGGGGCTGTATCCTTCGTGTCCCAGGTGCGCGTATGCCCTCCACTGATCAGAGATGATCGTCGTTTTTGGTCGAATCGATCTCCTGATGATCGCCGTCAGGGTTCTAGCTCCTCGATCAGGCACCACGGTGATAGAAAGGGCTTTGAATTCCCTTTTCATTGCACCAAATACCCATCTTCCATCGATAATCCGACCTCTGTTATATTTCCTGTGGCCGACCTTGGTCTCGTCGATTTCCACAACAACACCCGGTCCGCCTAACCTTGTGGAATGGTCTTCACACCAGTCCACAAGTGCTTCACGGATGAAGTTGGACCAGTCAACCACAGTAGGATGTGACAAGCCGAGGGCCCACTCC
Organism: Diachasma alloeum; assembly: GCF_001412515.2. NCBI lineage: Eukaryota > Metazoa > Arthropoda > Insecta > Hymenoptera > Braconidae > Diachasma > Diachasma alloeum. The sequence goes on from NW_021680648.1 coordinate 150,018, forward strand.
AAGAATTCTTGTCGTGGGAGACTTGTCGTGAGGTATAAGGCTATGAATTTCATAGCCTTTGGGATGGGTATATGCGAGTACATGAACCATGAACCATGGTATGCACTCAGCCTGGTATCGCACTGTCGAGACACTTTCCTCCTGTGGCCATCAACAGTGTGATATCTCCTCCGACAACCAAACTGATCATCTTGATCATTGAGGGTCATAGGTTCACCACACTTGTGACACACCACTTCACTTAAAATCACATTTTTTGTACGCAAGAACTGAAGAGCTCCCTCCCGATTGGAACACTGCTCAAATATCGCTTCTAAATCCATGTTTATCGCACTGTGGAATAAACACGACTGACCACATTCTTGTCGGGTGTCCGTGTTAATCCCCCGAATAATCGCAACAGCGGAAAGAATTTTCAATTTTTATTCCGAAAGAATTTTCAATTGCTCCTGACATTTGAGGATTATCTATGGAAATTGAGGAACAAATTGAAAGTTTTTCATCATTCATCGGAGAAACATGGAAACTTCATCAAATATCCATAAAATTTCATAAATGAGTTGGAAATATCGGGAAAAATCTGGTGCTGAATCGATGGTTATCTACAGAGAAAGACTTTAGAATGATCTTCCGTAAGGTTCTACGTTTAACCTCAATTGTCGAATTGGTTGAATTTTTTTCTTCACTGCAGCTTCAATTTTTCTCCTAAGTTGGGGAAAAATTCTAAATCTGACCTTGCATTTCCATGAATAATGGTGAAAGGTCGGGAGAAATTTGGAATTATACCCATTTTTCCGATGGTGGAGAAAAGACGGGGATTTCTCCTGATACTTGATGCATTTCAATGTTTCTCAGCAGAGAAGGAAAATCAAATTCCATCGCACGATTGTTACAAATACATAATTTCGCTCGACACTTGATCTAGCATTCATTTTATCCCGAATATCTTCTGGATTTTCATTAATACCTATCATGTGTCGGGAGATATCACAAATTCCTTCTAGACTTGGGCTAAACTCCTATCTTATCCCAAGAGTTTCACCGAGGAAAAATTTCCTGGTTTCCAGAACTACAGTGCTGAGATTAAGAAACTGGTTACTCAATTGCAGTCAGAAATGTCCTTGAACCCAAGACCATGGAACTGAAATAAAAAACCTTGGGTTCTCAAAATATAAACCGTGAGAAGCATTCAAATATTCCGTCACGTGATGAAGGAGGAGGGGCGGCGGTTCGGTCATTTGTTGCTAAGACATCCACAGTTGCCGGTATCCTAATTGAATATATCAAAAGGTTGTACAATATACTTGGATCTCTAACTGCTTTATCACCCATTTATCGTCACTCTGATCATCTCCGCTTCACTTTCGTGATTACTCCACTCGCCACCGTCAACTTCACCTTCCCGATTCCAATTGTTCTAAACGTGTTGGGATTTTTTCAGAAAAAATATCAATATTCCGGATTCGCGATTAAATTTCCTCAATTCAAAAATAAATATTCCCAATTCAGGAAAACATATGTCTGATCCAAGTCACATACCATAATTATGGGAGATGATTTGAGAAGAGGAAGATTTCAATTTAAAAAGCTATAGGTTTCAATATACAACGGTTCTTATTTTAAGAAAAAGGGTTTTTTATTTCAGTCACAAAGTGCTCTGCAATAAGCGGAAATGTTCCTTGATTTGAATACGATGAGTACTAGATTTGAGTAAAAATTACTGACAACTAGAAACTTTTCTGTGATGGTCAGAGAAAATTCTCACGGACAGAATCGTGCTGTCTAAGTAGACGGAGGGATCCAAGAATGACCGCCTTCTGAATTTGGCCAGCCAAAATGAAGGCTTGACGTCTACATGCAGGGATGGTGCTCAGCGCAAATATGAATGACTCTTTCATTCCGCCAAGAGAGCCAATTAACAGGATAACCAACATTACTTAAAATCCCCGATTTATTTGACGTAGCTCAAACAGGAGCGGTTGGTATTTGAGCCGCTTCTCCTCTTCTTTCACTGTGATGTTGCCCTCAGCTGAAGCTGAGAACTCAATGACATAGATGATTTTGTCATCAAAATCGAAGAGGACGATGTCAGGTTTCGTCGCAAAGATTGGCCTGACAGTCGCGAATGAAAAGTTCCAGTAAATCTTACACCTCTCGTACACGACAGCGGCCTCAATATCTCCCGGAGCGTAAGGCAGAACCGGCGTTCTGTCTATCCAATAAGAGTGCCGCAAATGATAATACAGCACACTCAAAGCCGCATTATGACGGTGGATATAACTCGTGATTCCATAAGTCGGACAAGCCGACAAAAGATGTATCAGAGTTTCCGGAGATTGCTTGCAAATCCGACATCGAGTATTCGGAATGTGCACCCCGATAACACCACTTCGATAGACAAAAGGGTGTATCACGCCATCCTGACATGCGCAGATGAAACCCTCATTTTCGGACATCAAGCCAGCTGACTTCAAGAAGGCGAATGTCAGCTGGACGGAGAGATCCTGCTCTTCCACATGGCGGAAGAATATACCATGCACGGGCCTATCAAGGTGCTAATGAAGAAAGGTGGACTGCTCCGCCGTCAGGATGGTCGCTCTACGACGAGGTTTGGCCATGATGGCTAATGAATCACTAGCTAACTGGCCATCCCGGCCGCGACGAAATTCCGAACCAAGGGAAGCCGCTGACGTATCCGCTGCCTTGTATAGAAAGGCTTGAACCCCATGGAGCCCGTGAACATGCACGAACTGCAAGTGTGGATATAAGCCATTCATGACGTCACAAGCTAAACCGAGGACTAGACGATCATGAAGAGCCTCCAAACTGAGAAGTCCTCATCCTCCACACTCTCGCGGAAAATACAAAAGCAGAGTCGAAGAACGTTGATGGAGACTCCTCGTGGATGGAGAATGTTCATCAGCTTGCGGGTGTCTCTGTCCAGCTGCTCCAGCTCAAAAGTACTCCATTTGAGAACACCAAAGGAGTAAAGAAGCACCGGGACAGCGAACATGTTCGTTGCTGCGACTTTATTCTTGCCGGAAAGTTCGGACTTGCAAACTTTCCTGAGCCGCCGCCGATATTCCTCGCGAAGAGCCTCTTTGACTTCCACAGTTTCCACTACGGAACGCTGATTGAAGCCAAGATATCGATACGACTCTTCGGCGCCAAGATAATGTATGACGCTTCCATCCACAAGCTGAAGATCATCCACCTCGCCACCAACCTTGCCCCTCTTCATGTGGAAGTCGGGGCACTTGTCCAATCCGAAACTCATGCCGACCGCACGTGAATACATTGTGACAGTATCAAGCTGAAGCTTGAGTTGCCTCTCTCCTGAGGCAAATAACTTCAGGTCATCCATCTAAACACATGACTGACCTGATGCCTCCTATCACCGGGTTTTCCGGCTTGCTACCCTCCAACACAACGCAGCGCAACAGATAGCGGCATTAGTGAGATGCAAAATAATAGAGGACTCAGAGTATCACCCTGAAAGACTCCTCTCCTTTACTGCACCAACCTCGAAGTCAGCTTACCCTCACCAGATTTTATGGTGAAGCGCGTTCTCCAAAGTGGTGCAAGATCTTTGATACACCTCACTATGTGGCCCTCTACCACAAGGCAATCCAATAGTAGGAAAATGAGTTCATGACTCGTGCTATCGAATGCCTTGCGATAGTCGACCCAGGCAACTGACAAATTGCGATGGTACTGCCTCGAATCACACAATACGCAGCGATCGACAAACAGACCTTCCTTGCAACCTGACAGTCCCCGCTTCACTCCTCGCTGTTCATGTATCTGCTGCCACACTGGTTGTATATCATGGAGGATACGCTCATTCAGGATACCGGTGAAGAGCTTCTAAAGTATTCAAACACGTGATCGGCCGATAGTTCGCCGGATTGGATAAGTCTCCCTTCTTGGAGAGCAACACAGTCCTCCCCTCTACCAACCACTCAGGAATAAGCTCACTACTATCGAGAAATGCCGTGAATATCCGTGCCAGATGGTCATGAACAGAGGTAAACCTCTTCCACCAAAAGGCGTTAATCCCATCAGGACCCGGAGCGGCGTGTTTCTTCATACCTCGTAAAGTAGATCGAACCTCTTCCTGAGTGATTCGCGAGAATTCCGCGGGCTGCTGACGATGTACACGACAAAACGCGCATTATTATTATTATTATTATTATTATTAGTATTATTATTATTATTTTCCCTCGTGAATGAGATCGCTGGATGACCCTCGAGGGCTCCGACTTCACCTCGAAGACCACCCAGCAAGCTAAGCGATACAAACAAGTCCTAATCGCTCTACAGTAGCGCTCCCTCCAACCAGAGGGTGAGCACTACTGCAGTCCAGAATCATGATGCCTAAGCAGTCAAAGGGACCCAAGAATGACAGCCTTTTGCATCTGGCCAGCCAGTATTAAGGCATTGCGCCTTCAGGCTGGAATCACCTCAAGCGCAGATACAAAAGATTGTTTCATGCCGCCAAGAGAGCCAATGATCAGGACGATCAGCTTGACCCTAAACCCGCGGTTCAACTGACGCAGCTCAAACAGGAGCAGCTGGTATTTGAGCCGTTTCTCCTCTTCCTTCGCAGATATATTGTTCTCGGCTGGCGCCGAGAACTGAATCACGTAGATGACTTTGTTTTCAAAGTTGAAGAGGACGATATCAGGCTTCTTCGCAGCGACGGGCCTGATAGTCGCAAACGAGAAGTTCCAGTAAATCTTACACCTCTCATTCACGACAACGGACTCAATATCTCCTGGAGCATAAGGCAGAATCGGCGTCCGGTCTATCCCATAAGAGTGCCGCAGATGGTAATACAACACTCTCAAAGCCGCGTTATGACGGTGGATATAACTCGTCACTGCATATGTCGGACAAGCCGACAAAAGATGCATCAGAGTTTGCGGGAACTGTTTGCAAGCCCGACACCTAACATCCGGAACTTGCAACCCCATAACACGGCTCCTATAGACCAAGGTGTTTATCACGCCATCTTGACACGTGCAAATGAAGCCCTCAGTTTCAGACATCACACCAGCCGACTTCAAAAATGAGAAAGTCAGCTGGACGGACAAGCCCTGTTCTTCCACATGACGAAAGAACACGCCATGCATGGGCCTGTCAACGTGTAGACGAAGCAAGGTGGACTGTTCCGCCTCCTTGATGGTCGCTCTTCGCCGAGATTTAGTCATGCTGGCCAATGAATGACTAGCCAGCTGACCACCTCGGCCACGACGAAACTCCAACCCGAGAGCCTCAGCTGCGGTATCCGCCGCCTTGTAGAGAAAGGCCTGAATCCCATGAAGCTCATGATCGTGCACAAACTCCAAGAGAGGATCCAAGCCGTTCATCACGTCACAGGCCAAGCCGAGGACCAAGCGCTCATGGAGAGATTCTAGGCTGAGTAGTCCTCGGCCACCACTGTCACGCGGGAAGTATAAACGGGGACATGAAGATCGGGGATGTAGGCTCCTGTGGATGTTCATTAGCTTACGAGTATCCCTGTCCAACTGCTTCAGCTCATCCCTCCTCCATTGGAGCACGCCAAAGGAGTACAGAAGAACTGGAACAGCGAAGATGTTTGTCGCGGCCACCTTGTTCTTTTTGGAAAGTTCGGACTTCCAAACTCTCCGAAGCCGCCGACGATACTCCTCACGAAGAGTATCTTTGACCGCCTCAGCGTCCACTACGGATCGCTGATTGTAGCCAAGATACCTATGCGACTCCTCAGCGTCAAGATGTCTAATGACGCTTCCACCCACCAGGTGTATCTCTCCCATCCCGTTCCCAACCTTCCCCCTCTTCATGTGGAAGACTGCACATTTGTCCAACCCAAAGCTCATCCCGACCGCGCGTGAGTACACTGCAACAACATCAAGCTGGAGCTTGAGTTGCCGCTCTCCTGAGGCAAATAACTTCAGGTCATCCATATAGAATATATGGCTAACCTGATGCCTCCGATCGCCAGGTCTTCCGGCTTGGTATCCACCAACACCGCGCAAGGCGACAGATAGGGGCATCAGTGAGATGCAGAACAAGAGAGGACTCAAGGTATCGTCCTGAAAAACTCCTCTCCTGAATTGCACTAACCCTGAAGTAAGCCGACCCTCACCAGATGTTATGGTGAAGCGCGTCCTCCAAAGCGGTGCAAGATCCCTAATGCACCTCACGATATTTTCCTCTACCGCAAGGCACTCGAGTAGCAGGAAAATGAGCTCATGGCTCGTGCTATCAAATGCCTTACGATAGTTGACCCAGGCCACTGACAGGTGCCGATGATACTGTATCGAATCGCGCAATATGCACCGATCGACGAGTACATTCCTTGCACCCTGACAGCGACCGCTTCGCCCCCCGCTGTTCATAAATCTGGCGCCACACGGGTGCAAGTACATCGTGCAAGATACGCTCATTCAAGACTCCTGTGAAGAGCTTATAGNCATTCCTTGCACCCTGACAGCGACCGCTTCGCCCCCCGCTGTTCATAAATCTGGCGCCACACGGGTGCAAGTACATCGTGCAAGATACGCTCATTCAAGACTCCTGTGAAGAGCTTATAGAGCGTATTCAGGCACGTGATCGGCCGGTAATTTGCCGGGTCAGACAAGTCTCCCTTCTTCGGAAGCAGCACAGTTCTCCCCTCCACCAACCACTCAGGAAGCATCACGCTACCATCGATGAACGATGTAAAAATCCGAGCCAGATGGCTATGAACCGAGGTAAACTTTGTCCACCAAAACGGGTGAACTCCACGCGCTGCCAACGATGTTCTTCACAAAACGAACGGAATGCTTGAAGAGCTGGAGTCTCCGTCATGAGACGAGGAACGTGACTATAAATTGCCCTCCAGAAATCCTCAACCTGCTCGACTGATGGCATCTTGTCGGGTGCAGGCGCTGAAGGNAAAAATCCGAGCCAGATGGCTATGAACCGAGGTAAACTTTGTCCACCAAAACGGGTGAACTCCACGCGCTGCCAACGATGTTCTTCACAAAACGAACGGAATGCTTGAAGAGCTGGAGTCTCCGTCATGAGACGAGGAACGTGACTATAAATTGCCCTCCAGAAATCCTCAACCTGCTCGACTGATGGCATCTTGTCGGGTGCAGGCGCTGAAGGCTCGAACCACCGGCTGGGGTCGGAATGAAAGACAGTATTGTCCACCATTCGCCGCAACCGCTTTTCTAGGGACCGCTTTGTAGCCCCCAGAACTCGAACCCTCTCGACAAATCTCTCCTTGATAACAAGGAGGACTGCCTTATTCAGTGTGTGATGATGATACCGCAAGTTCGCAGATATTTTGCGAATTGGAGACGTAAAATTTCGTCCACATACGATGAAATCAATCACACACTGAATTTGCGACGCCTGCTTCCGAGCCATCTCGATTTTCCCCTGAAGCTGTGTAATTCGCCTCCTCATCTTCAGCTCAAACGATCCCCTTGCAAGGGTTCGCGGCATTAGACGGCGCGCTGCTTCATACACAGCCCAGTTTATGTCGAGCAAGCTAACGCTCGGGGAGAGCACAGCAGCCAGTGCCTCATTCTCTAACGCCAGATCGTCAGGCCGAATACGGAACTTCCCCGTGACCCTCTCCCCCCTTGATCCCATATCCCTCGAAGCTCTCCCCGGCACCTCATCACTATGACGGACAGATTGTTCCGGCTGAGGTTCGACGCTTCTCACAGAAATCTGAGAGAAACGACCACCCGACAGCCGTCATAGAACGACGAGCAAATCATAGCCCTGCCGACGCAAGCGACTGGCCTGATCTCGAAGATGCTGTGCCCTAAAATGTGCATACTCGGGGTGCATACCACACCACAAGTCCCGCATCCGCGCTATGTATCCTCGCTGCGCCGGCTGACTATCCACACAACATTGCATGAGGTCCTCCTTGAGATCCTCCGACCACTGAATCCTATAGACAGTTAAGTTGTTACCATTGTTGGATCCAGATCTGTCGCCCCTCCCAACTGATCCGCGGTCCCCATCCGAGAGGGACCGATTGTGGGGGGCTCTGCCGCGGCTCGATGACGGAACCGGGTATAGGTGCCGCCGGGTGGTTAGCCCGACACCACCATGGCTATTGCGGACATGCCGGGCGATGGGTTCGCCACACTCCCTACGCCTATATTATTATTATTATTATTTTTTTTTTTTTAATGAGATCGCTGGATGACCCTCGAGGGCTCCGGCTTCACCTCGAAGACCACCCAGCAAGCTAAGCGATATAAACAAGTCCTAATCGCTCTGCAGTAGCGCTCCCTCCAACCAGAGGGTGCGCACTTCTGCAGTCCAGAATCATGATGCCTAAGCAGTCGAAGGGACCCAAGAATGANATCGCTGGATGACCCTCGAGGGCTCCGGCTTCACCTCGAAGACCACCCAGCAAGCTAAGCGATATAAACAAGTCCTAATCGCTCTGCAGTAGCGCTCCCTCCAACCAGAGGGTGCGCACTTCTGCAGTCCAGAATCATGATGCCTAAGCAGTCGAAGGGACCCAAGAATGACAGCCTTTTGCATCTGGCCAGCCAGTATTAAGGCATTGCGCCTGCAGGCTGGAATCACCTCAAGCGCAGATACAAAAGTTATTATTATTATTATTGCTATTATTATTATTATTATTATTATTATTATTATTATTATTATTATTATTATCATCATTATTATTATCATTATCATTATTATTATTATTATTTTTTGTCGTGAATGAGATTGCTGGAATCACCTCAAGCGCAGATACAAAAGACTGTTTCATGCCCCCAAGAGAGCCAATGATCAGGACGATTAGCCTGACCCTAAACCTGCGGTTCAACTGACGCAGCTTAAACAGGAGCAGCTGGTATTTGAGCCGGTTCTCCTCTTCCTTCGCAGATATATTGCTCTCGGCTGGCGCCGAGAACTCAATCACGTAGATGACTTTGTCTTCAAAGTCGAAGAGGACGATATCAGGCTTCGTCGCAGCGACGGGCCTGATAGTCGCAAACAAGAAGTTCCAGTAAATCGTACACCTCTCATTCACGACAACGGACTCAATATCTCCTGGACCATAAGGCAGAATCGGCGTCCGGTCTATCCCATAAGAGTGCCGCAGATGGTAATACAACGCTCTCAAAGCCACGTTATGACGGTGGATATAACTCGTCACTGCATATGTCGGGCAAGCCGACAAAAGATGCATCAGAGTTTGCGGGGACTGTTTGCAAGCCCGATACCTAACATCCGGAACTTGCAATCCCATAACATGGCTCCTACAGATCAGGGTGTTTATTACACCATCCTGACACGCGCAAATGAAGCCCTCGGTTTTGGACGTCAAGCGAGCCGACTTCAAAAATGAGAAAGTCAGCTGGACGGACAAGCGCTGTTCTTCCACATGAGGAAACCCGCCATGCATGGGCCTGTCCACGTGTAGACGAAGCAAGATGGACTGTTCCGCCTCCTTGATGGTCCCTCTTCGCCGAGATTTAATCATGCTGGCCAATGAACGACTAGCCAGCTGACCACCTCGGCCACAACGAAACTCCAACCCGAGAGCCTCAGCTGCGGTACCCGCCGCCTTGTAGAGAAAGGCCTGAATCCCATGAAGCTCATGATTGTGCACAAACTCCGAGAGAGGATCCAAGCCGTTCATCACGTCACAGGCCAAGCCGAGGACCAAGCGCTCATCGAGAGGTTCTAGGCTGAGTATTCCTCGGCCACCACTGTCACGCGGGAAGTATAAACGGGGACATGAAGATCGGGGATGTAGGCTCCTGTAGATGTTCATTAGTTTACGAGTATCCCTGTCCAACTGCTTCAGCTCATCCCTCCTCCATTGGAGCACGCCAAAGGAGTACAGAAGAAATGGAACAGCGAACATGTTTGTTGCGGCTACTTTGTTTTTTTCCGNATAGAACGACGAGCAAATCATAGCCCTGCCGACGCAAGCGACTGGCCTGATCTCGAAGATGCTGTGCCCTAAAATGTGCATACTCGGGGTGCANCGAGAGGTTCTAGGCTGAGTATTCCTCGGCCACCACTGTCACGCGGGAAGTATAAACGGGGACATGAAGATCGGGGATGTAGGCTCCTGTAGATGTTCATTAGTTTACGAGTATCCCTGTCCAACTGCTTCAGCTCATCCCTCCTCCATTGGAGCACGCCAAAGGAGTACAGAAGAAATGGAACAGCGAACATGTTTGTTGCGGCTACTTTGTTTTTTTCCGGAAAGTTCGGACTTCCAAACTTTCCGAAGCCGCCGACGATACTCGTCACGAAGAATCTCTTTGACTCCCTCAGCCTCCACTACGGATCGCTGACTGAAGCCAAGATACCTATAAGACNATGGAACAGCGAACATGTTTGTTGCGGCTACTTTGTTTTTTTCCGGAAAGTTCGGACTTCCAAACTTTCCGAAGCCGCCGACGATACTCGTCACGAAGAATCTCTTTGACTCCCTCAGCCTCCACTACGGATCGCTGACTGAAGCCAAGATACCTATAAGACTCTTCGGCGCCAAGATGTCCCATAATTATTATTATTATTATTATTATTATTATTGCTTCCGGATGGAAGCATTGTAATCGTTCTATTTTGCGCTTTTCTAACTTTGCTTGGAAACGATGCAGAATGGTCTAAAACCTCCAAATACGAAGTTTGCCCACCCCGTGTGTCTGTGCGGATGTCCATCGGGCGGTCAACTTTTAGAAAATTGGAGAATTAACCGGCTAAAGTGATTCAGAAAAATCTGAAATTCTGTCAAATTATAGGTATCAATGACATCTAACTCTTCGCCCAATTTCAGCTCAATCTATCCAGCCGTTGTCGAGAAATTGACATTTGTTTCTAAATCCTTTTTCGCAAATATCTCGAAAACCATCCAACCGATTTCATTTTCTTTTCAAAATACTCGTCTCGATGTCACCTATAATAATCAATCAAAATCTATATACCGGTTCATTTAAAGTTTTCGAGATATTTCAATTTTTCTGTTTTTTGTTAAAAATCCTTGTGAGCAGTCTCACGTACGCAAAAATCGATATATTAACTTGAAATTTGGCACGAAGTTTCCTCCCTGCACTAGAATATTTCGTATTGAAAATGGGCTCAATCAGATTATTAGTTTGGGAGATATTCATGTTTGTATCTGAATCTAGTTTCTTGAATATCTCGAAAACTATTAATCCGATTTCAGTTTTTTTTCAAAATACTCGTCTCGATGTCACCTATAATAATCACTCAAAATATATATACCGGTTCATTGAAAGTTTTCGAGATATTTCAATTTTTCGGTCTTTTGTTAGAAATGATTGTGCGCTGTCTCACGTTCGCAAAAATCTATACATTAACTTGAAATTTGGCACGAAGTTTCCTCTCTACACTAGAATATTTAGTGTTGAAAATGGGCTCAATCGGATTATTAGTTGGGAAAATATTAAATTTTGTATCTGAAATTCTGTTGAAAGCACCAATGGGGATTACTGTGTGTCATTCTCAGGTCCATTGTCTTTTTTTTCATAAAAATCACAGTAGCTTGTGCAAAAATAAAGATATCAACTGAAATTTGAAGAGAATTTTCCTCTTACGATAACAATAGTTGATAGTCTTGTTTTTTTTTAATGTTCCATCTTGATGTCTTGAACCAACACATGCATTCGTGCCCATGAAAGTTCACGAGATATTTACATTTTTCCGTTTTTTCACAGAAAATAATCTTTTTTTTCATAAAAATCACAGTAGCTTGTGCAAAAATAAAGATATCAACTGAAATTTGAAGAGAATTTTCCTCTTACGATAACAATAGTTGATAGTCTTGTTTTTTTTTAATGTTCCATCTTGATGTCTTGAACCAACACATGCATTCGTGCCCATGAAAGTTCACGAGATATTTACATTTTTCCGTTTTTTCACAGAAAATAATCTTTTTTTTCATAAAAATCACAGTAGCTTGTGCAAAAATAAAGATATCAACTGAAATTTGAAGAGAATTTTCCTCTTACGATAACAATAGTTGATAGTCTTGTTTTTTTTTAATGTTCCATCTTGATGTCTTGAACCAACACATGCATTCGTGCCCATGAAAGTTCACGAGATATTTACATTTTTCCGTTTTTTCACAGAAAATAATCTTTTTTTTCATAAAAATCACAGTAGCTTGTGCAAAAATAAAGATATCAACTGAAATTTGAAGAGAATTTTCCTCTTACGATAACAATAGTTGATATTCAAAATGGGCTCAATTGCTTCAGTATTTTGCGAGATATTCGAGTTTTTCTGGACATCTTGGTAAATGGTTTAAACCATTCGGAAGCCGGCGATCAATTTCTTGATGGCGAAAAAAAAAAAGTTATAACCCATCAAGTAACGGTCAGATGCCCTCTCCCAAAAAGGCTTCAACCCCTGCTTGTTATTATTATCATTTTTTTTTACTCGTAAATGAGATCGCTGAATTATCTTCGAGGGATCCGACATCACCTCGAAGATCGTCCGGCAAGCTAAGCGATGCAAACACTTCCTTATCGCTCTGCAATAGTGCTCCCTCTAACCAGAGGGTGAGCTCTATTGCAATCCAGAATCATGCTGCCTAAGTAGACGAAGGGACCCGAGGATGACTGCCTTCTGCATCTGGCCAGCCAAATTGAAGGCTTGACGCCTACAGGCCGGGATGGTTTTGAGCGCAGATATGAATGACTCCTTCATTACTCCAAGAGAGCCAATGATAAGGACAACCAACTTTACTTTAAATCCTCTGTTTATTTGACGTAGCTCAAACAGGAGTGATTGGTATTTGAGCCGTTTCTCCTCTTCTTTAACTGTGATATTGTTCTCAGCCGGAGCTGAGAACGCAATGACATAGATGATTTTGTCATCAAAATCGAAGAAGACGATGTCAGGTTTCGTCGCAATGACTGGCCTGATAGTNTTCGTGATGGAATATGTCGGGCAAGCCGATAAAAGATGCATCAGAGTTTCCGGGGACCACTTGCAAGCCCGACATCGAATGTCTGAAACTTTCAAACCCATAACACGACTTCCATAGACTAGGGTTTTTACCACACCATCCTGGCAGGCGCAAATGAAACCCTGAGTTTCGGACATCAAGCCAGCTGACTTCAAGAAAGAGAATATCAACTGGACGGAGAGACCCTGCTCCTCCACATGGCGGAAGAACACACCATGCATGGGCCTATCAACGTGCTGGCGGAACAAGTTGGACTGTTCCGCCGCCTTGATGGTCGCTCTACGCCGAGATTTGGCCATGAAGGCTAATGAATCACCAGCCAACTGACCATCTCGGCCACGACGAAATTCCAAACCGAGGGACGCCGCTGCGGTATCTGCTGCCTTATATAGGAAGGCTTGAACCCCAAGCAGCTCATGATCATGCACGAACTCCAAGTGCGGATCCAAACCATTCATAACGTCACAAGCTAAACCGAGGACTAGACGATCATGTAGAGCCTCCAAACTGAGAAGTCCCCGTCCCCCACTCTCCCGCGGAAAATATAACCGCGGACTCGAAGAGCGTGGATGAAGACTTCTGTGGATATTCATCAGCTTGCGGGTATCTCTGTCCAGCTGCTTCAGTTCACCCCTACTCCACTTGAGAACTCCAAAGGAGTAGAGAAGTACCGGGACAGCGAACATGTTCGACGCGGCGACTTTATTCTTCCCGGAAAGTTCGGATTTCCAAACTTTCCGCAGCCGCCGCCTGTACTCTCCGCAAAGAGTCTCCTTGCCTGCCTCAGCGTCCACTACAGAACGCTGATTGAAGCCAAGACATCGATATCACTCTTCGGCGCCAAGATGATGTATGACGCTTCCATCCACAAGCTGAAAATCACCCATCTCGTCACTGACTTTGCCCCTCTTTAGATGGAAAACGGCGGACTTGTCCAAAACCAATCTCATGCCAACCGCACGTGAATACACTGCGACAACGTCAAGCAGAAGCTTGAGCTGTCGTTCTCCTGAGGCGAATAACTTCCGGTCATCCATGTAAAATACATGGCTAACCTGGTGCCTCCTATCGCTATCGCCAGGTCTTCCGGCTTGATATCCCCCAACACAACGCAGCGCAACAGAGAGCGGCATCAGTGAGATGCAGAACAGAAGAGGACTCAGGGTGTCACCCTGGAAAATTCCTCTCCTGAATTGCACCAACCCTGAAGTCAGCTTCCCCTCACCAGATGTTATAGTGAAGCGCGTCCTCCAGAGAGGCGCAAGATCTTTAATGCATCTCACTATGTTGTCTTCTACCGCAAGGCATTCGAGAAGCATGAAAATGAACTCATGGCTCGTGCTATCAAATGCCTTGCGATAGTCGACCCAGGCCACCGACAAATTGCGATGGTACTGCAGCGAATCGCGCAATACGCAGCGATCAAGCAGTAAACCCTCCTGCTAGCTGACAGTCCCTTCTTCGCTCCTCGTTGTTCGTGAATCTGCTGCCACGCTGGCTGTATATTATAGAGGATACACTCATTCAAGATACCGGTGAAGAGCTTATATAGTGTATTCAGACAGGTGATCGGCCGATAATTCGCCGGGTCAGTCAAGTCTGCCTTCTTCGGGATCAGCACAGTCCTCCCCTCCACCAACCACTCAGGAACAGACTCACCGCCGTCGAGGAACGCCGTGAATATCCAAGCCAGATGCACATGCACAGAGGTAAACTTCTTCCACTACAAGGCATTAATACCGTCAGGGCCCGGAGCGGCGTGGTTCTTCATACCTTGCAAAGCAGATCGAACCTCGTCCTGAGTGACTCGCGAAAATTCCACGCACTGCCGACGATGTTTCTGACAAAACACGCGAAATTCCCGAAAGGCTGGAGTCTCCACCATGAGATTAGTGACCTGATCATACAGATCTCCCCAGAACTCTTCAACTCACTCAACTGAAGGCATCTTATCCGGCGCAGGCGTATGCGGCTCGAACCAGCGACTGGGATCAGAATGGAAGACAGAATTGTCTACCACCCGATGCAACCGCTGTTCCAGAGACCGTTTCATGGTTCCCAGAACACGCACCCTCTCGACAAACCTCTCCTTAATCAAGAGGAGGACTGCTTTATTTAGTGTGTGATGATGGTAGCGCAAATTCGCGGATATTTCACGAATGCGCGCCGTAAAAGGCTTACCACCGATGATGAAGTCAATCACACACTGAATGCGCGATGCCTGCTTCCTAGCCTCATCGACTTCACCTTGGAGCTGTGCAATGCGCCTTCGCGTTTTCACCTCAAATGACCCTTTACTTGGGTTCTGACGCTTCAAACGAAGAGCCGCATCATACACAGCCCAATTCAGATCGAGCAAGTTGATATCCGTAGGAAGGACTGCGACCAGACCCGCATTCTTAATGGCCAGATCTTCAGGCCGGAGACGGAACTTCCCTGTGACTCTCTCTCGTCTTGCCCCTATATCACGCGAGGACCCCCGAAGCTCGCCATGGCTCTATCGCGTCGGTTGCTCTGACTGTATATCCTCACTCCTGTGAGATACCACAAGAGGAGGAGGATCCATCAGCTCCCGTGGAACGACAAGCAAATCATATCCCTGCCGGCGCAAGCGACTGGCTTGATCTCTCAAATGCTGAATTGTGAAGTGCGAAAACTCAGGGTGCATTGCGCACCACAAGCTTCGCATTCTTGCCATGTAGCCCACTTACGCCGACACACTGTCCTGCCAACATTGCATGAGGTCCTCCTTGAGTTCTTCCGTCCACCTAATTCTTTGGACATCCGGGTTGTTACGATTGGACCCAGATCGTTCACCCCTCCCAACTGATCCGCGGTCCCCATCCGAGAAGGACCGATTGTAGGGGGGGGGCTCTGCCGCGACTCGATGACTGAACCGGGTATAGGTGCCGCCGGGTGGATAGCCCGACACCACCATGGCTATTGCGGACATGCCGGGCGATGGGTTCGCCACACTTCCTACGCCTATTATTATTATTATTATTATTATTATTATTATTATTATTATTATTATTATTATTATTATTATTATTATTAACGTTTCATTTTTTATATTATCTCATTCCCCCATCGACTTCTCTTTACATTCCAAATGCGTCGAACCGTCATTGTACCAACCCCTCTAATTGATTGTTAGATCAATGAGATTGATGAGATGTATTTCTGCGAAACATGGATAATATTTCGACGACTGTACAAACGTTACGATGTATTTTAGGGGTATTTCGAGAAGGCAAACCATATGTCCAAACGATTGAAGACAATGTTGACAGTCATGTGTCAGTTTCCCCGATTTCACAACCATTACTATGTACTTTTGCAATGGTCTTTCCGATGATCCTTCAATTATTGAGTTCGCTAGAGCGATTCAAAGAAAAACGTCCACAACCGGGTGACCAAACGAGTGTTGAATGTACCTGAGAGATGGCGAAAGCATCCGGAGGAGGGAATGCGGTGGTATATTCACTTGTAATACCACAAGAGCTCTCAAAATTATCGGGTATTTTCCGATAGGTTCGTTGCAAACAAACGAAGGAGTCAAGTTTTTCCTGAAAAACTTGACGACTGCAGGGAACCTTCAGGAAAATGCCCGATTAATTTTGAAGCTCGTGTGGTATTCGGTGGATTATTTTTGCAATCCGAATATCGGGCAATATAATTGGACCATGAGACGAAACTCACAATTGAGAAACGAAAATTGTATAATTAACACTCATTTCGAATAAAAATCCTCGGATTACCACAATTGAATTCAATCTGTCTGTTTGACGAGGGGTTAATTCGACTGCATGATGTTTTGTTTTTTACATACCACAGAAATTCTAAGAAAATTAGAATTTAGAGAGAAAAAAAATTTCCGCTTCACCCAGTCGGGAATCGAACCCGGGTCTCCCAGATACGCACCGGGCACTGTTGCCGACTAAGCTACCGGGAACGACAGAAATTCACTCTCAAATTCGCCTCATACACCGCCTAACCTCCTTTAGGCATTAAAGAATTCTAAGAGAATTAGAATTTAGAAGAAAAAATTTCCGCTTCACCCAGCCGGGAATCGAACCCGGGGCTCACAGATACGCGCCGGGCGCTCTTACTTTTTTTTTTATAAAGCTTATTTAATCATTGAACACAGTAATACATTTTTTAGGCATAAACAACTTCTGAAGAAAGAACCTTAAAATAAAATAAAAAAGTAGAGTAATAGTGAAGTATGTACGGCAATAATTGCCACCCTTAACTTCTTATATATTTCAAAATTATTTGTACGGAATGGAGTGCTCTTGTTTTAGAATGAAGACATTATAACGGCCAGATCAGTCTTTGCCCTGGGGGCTGATATTAATAGTGGAAAATGGGCTTTTTTTGACAATGAAAAAACCACTAAAACCGTAAAATGGAAACTTCAAACTAAATAAAACTAAATAATAACTATATACACAAAGTAATAACTATATATACAAAGTGGGTAACATGGAGTAGGGTCCATGCTGATGATGCACGGCAAGTTCATCTAGTGCTACGTTTAGTACGAGCTTGATCGTTGGGAAGATTCGCAAGGCGCCTGGTTAACTCGGGGATGTGTGTTGACCTCTCACTTAGCCACCAGTATTTTTCGTGTAGTCTGTAATTATCTTCGAAGTCCCTTTGAGGGATGGCTGTCGAGTACACTGTATCGAGGGTAAGGTGTCCAGACCGTCGGTAGTTTTTTGTTTGCCGCATGTCTGCCCCAGTGGTCGATGATCGGGATGTTTTTGTCATCTTGGATTATTTCCAGGTTGTCAAAGTGCATGAAGGGCTGTGGCTGAGTGTAACCACTGATGGCAGCTAGGTTCGTCATTGCTGGGTCAACTATGCATAAGTCCTGCACTATCTGATTATCTATTGATTTCATACTAGCATAGTGATCTCTTGTGAGGCGAAGGATGAAATTGTCCACTCGGGGCACGTCGGCAGCATCATACAGGGCCTTGTTGCTGACTCTTCTCATGTACTGGGAGCTGGCTGATCTATAGAGACCGAGGGAGGATCTCTCCAGGCTTCTCATTTTCTCCATTTGGTTAGCACTCACATTCCACCATATTGGGGCAGCGTAGGTCAGTAGAGGCCGGATCAGGAGTAGGTAGCAAATTACTCTGGCTCTCTTGGTGATATCTCGGTTATGGAGGAGTTTTCCCAAGGATTTAACACGACGTTTTGCTTTTTCGATCTGTATGTTGGTATGCTGAGAACATTTTACCAAGTGGTCAATATGGAGGCCGAGGTATTTGACAACTTTTTTGTTGGGAATGATGACTTCCTCTCTTGTGTCTGGGTGGAAGATTTTTATGGAAAATGTGTCCTTGTTTCTTTTATTAGGTTTACTGAGGAAGTTGTGTGGTTTTCGGATGAGGATTGTTTCACACTTTTGAGGGCTCATACGGAGATTCCAGGTAGCATAAAAGTTGTTTATTTTATTCACCAGTATCTCTAATTCATCTCGTATTGACTTGACATCACTCCCAACAATATAAGCAATCAGGTCGTCGGCATATGCGATTGAGGCCGATTTATCATCTTTATTTATCTCGAATGCATTGAGGACATCAGCGGTGTAAATGGAGAACAAGCATGGAAAATTTACTGTCCGTTGTTGGAGACCTTCTCGGATGTGGAAGATGAGAGAAGAAGTATTCTTTCCATCCCCACTTGGAAAGACCTATCTTTGATCATGTCCCATATTAATTTGATAAGGTGTCTTGGGAATTTCTTCTTTATTAGTATGAAAATGAGTCCATCCAGCCAAACAGAATCGAAGGCTTTCTCTAAATTGATGAGACATGCTCCGATTAGTTTATTGTTCAATAAATGACTAGTGACATCTGATAAGAATTTGTTTATTACGTGTGTGGTGGAAAGTCTGCGTCGGAATCCCAACTGGTTGTCTGGGATTATTTTTTCTTTATTACAGAACCTAATAATTGTGTTGTTGATAATTGCTTCGTAAACTTTGCTGATGGTTGGAGTGAGGCTGATTGGTCTGTAACTGGATGGGTCA